>NC_048600.1:85456-111622 GCF_003668045.3 Cricetulus griseus | reverse complement strand
AATTTTCCTGCCTACTGATCTATTCAAGTCTCGCCTTATCAACAAAGTTCTCTCTGATATCCCAGAATCTACCTAGATTTTTCAGCATATGAAATTCATACAATCAGTGAGATCCCCTCATTACAAATACAAAGAATATTAAAAATATCAGATTATATATTTACATATGAAAGTGAATATTGATTTCAAATGAAAAACCAGATCTGAAATCATAAACTATTTTAATATCACAAATCTAAAGCATAGCAAAAATATTTTTATTAGTAACTGACCAAATGACTCTTTAATGTTTTTCTCAATGTTCCTCCTTTTACAGGTGACATTTTTTTAATGTTTTCTATAAAGAGAAAAAGGTATCACATTATTACCTCTAGCATGGTTTATAAACACACTTAAATTTTAGATCAACCACAGATGAAAAAAGCTTCAGATTCTTAACAACTTGTACTTCATAATATTCATGGAAAATTTTAGGACTGTTGTCATAATTAAGAAGCTATTACATTTTCTTTTTTAGCATTATAATTTCTTTTGTTTTCTTTTAAAAACAATCTTATTTTACATACCAATCCCAGTTTCCTCCCTCTCCCTTATTCCTGCTCCTCCCCCTTCTCCACTCCCTAGTCACTCCTCAGAGAGGGTGAGACCTCCCATGGGGAATCAACAAGGTCTGTCATATCACTTGAGGCAGAACCAAGGTCCTTCCCCCTGTATGTAGGCTGAGCAAGGTATATCTCCATAGGAAATGGGCTCCAAACCAAAACAACAACAACAACAAACAAAACAAAAAACAATCCAGTTCATGAACTAGGGATAAATATTGGTTCCCCTGTAACTGGGCCCACAAACTGCCTAAGCCACCCAACTGTTCCCAGCTGTCAGTCCAGAGTCGGTGAGCTCACACTTGCTCATGTCAGCTGTTTCTGTGGGTTTCTCCAGCCTGATCTTGATCCCTTTGCTCATATTATTGCTCCTCCCTCTCTAGAACTAGACTCCAGGAGTTTGTTCCAGTGCCTAGCTGTGGATCTCTGCATCTGCTTCCATCAGTTAGGGGATGAAGGTTCTATGATGACTATTAAATTAGTCATCAGTCTGATTACAGGGGAAGGGCAGTTATCTTCACTATTGCTTAGAGTCTTACCTGGAGATGCTTGTGGATTTCTGAAAATTTCCTTAGCACCAGGATTCTCCCTAACCCTATAATTGCTCCCTCTATCAAGGCATTTCTTTCCTTGCTCTCCCTGTCTGTCCTTCCCCAACTTTGGAACTTCCTAATCCTGCAAGTTATCTTCCCATCCTCCACCTCCATCTTCCCAATGACTCAGGATATCTTGTCTATTTCCCCTGTGGGGGAAATCTCTCTTAGGTCCTCCTTATATTCTGGCTTCTCAGGGTTGTGGTGTGTATGCTGTTTATCCTTTGACTTTCTTTTTTCTATTATTATTATTATTATTATTATTATTATTATTATTATTAATTCAAGTTAGGGAACAGGCTTGTTTCACATGTAATTCCCCTCTCCCTCTCCCTCCCCTCACCCCCATTCCTTCTCCCCCACCTCCAACCTACCCCCACCCCATCCACCCACCACTCCCCAGGCAGGGTAGGGCCCCCAACCGGGGCTCCACCAAGTCCACCAAATCTTCCTGTGCTGGGCCTAGGCCCCTCCCCATGTGTTCAGAGACAGAGCGCATCCCTTCAAGTGGGATGGGCTCTCATAGTCCCCCCACACACACCAGGGCAAAAAGCCAGTCCACCTCCGGAGGCTCCCAGGAGTGCAGGGGCCTCCCCCCATTGGCATCCATGATCAGGGGACTGGATTAGTCCCGTACTGGCCTCCCAAAGAATGTCTGGGGTCGATATGCTTTCCCTTTTTCAGGCCAACTGTTTCTGTGGGTTTCTCCAACCTGGTACAGACCGCTTCGTTCTTCATTTCTCCCTCTCTTCAACTAGGTTCCAGATTTTAGCTCTGTATTTCTGTGGATGTCTGTCTCTGCTTCCATCAGCCACTGGATGAGGACTCTAGGATAGCATAGAGAGTAGTCATCAATCTCATCCTAAGGGAAGGGCTTCTAGGCCATCCTCTGCTCCACTGCCTGGACTGTCAGATCGTGTTATCCTTGTAGGTCTCCGGAGATCTTCCTAGTTCCAGATCTCTTCTCGGACCTATAGTGGCTCCCTCTGATATGGTATCTCTCATCCTGCTCTCTCTCCTCTATTCTTCCCCCAACTCAATATATCTGCTCCTCCATTACTTCTCCTCTACTCTTCTTCTTGTGCTCTTATTGTGGCAGCACCCACTACCCTACCCTCATGCTCTCAATTAGCTCGGGAGTTCATGGCACTTCCCATTCCTGGGGTCTATTTATCCCTTAGAGTCATTCATGATTTCTAGTTTCTTTGGGGAAGAGGATTATAGGCTGGTAAACCTTTGCTCTATGTCTAAAAATCATATATGAGTGAGTACATACCATGTTTGTCTTTTTGTGATTGGGTTACCTCACTCAGGATGGTTTCTTCTAGTTCCATCCATTTGCCTGCGAATTTCAAGATTCCATTGCATTTTTCTGCTGAGTAGTACTCCATTGTATAAATGTACCACATTTTCTCTTTCCATTCTTCAGTAGAGGGGCATCTAGGTTGCTTCCAGGTTCTGGCTATTACAAACAATGCTGCTATGAACATGGTTGAACATATGTCCTTGTTGTATGGACATGCAGTATTTGGGTATATACCCAAGAGAGGAATGGCTGGATCTTGAGGTAGATTGATTCCCATTTTTCTGAGCAACCGCCATACTGATTTCCAAAGTGGTCTTACAAGTTCACACTCCCACCAGCAATGGAGGAGTGTTCCTTCTTCTCCGCAACCTCTCCAGCATAGGTTGTCATTGGTATTTTTGATTTTAGCCATTCTGACAGGTGTGAGGTGGTATCTCAGAGTTGTTTTGAGTTGCATTTCTCTGATGGCCAAGGATTTTGAGCACTTTCTTAAGTGTCTTTCAGCCATTTCAGATTCTTCTGTTGAAAAATCTCTGTTTAGTTCTGCACCCCACTTTTTAATTTCATTGTATGGTGTTTTGGTGGCTAGCTTCTTGAACTCCTTGTATATTTCTGTCAGATGTGGGGCTGGTGAAGATCTTTTCCCATTCTGTGGGTGGTCGTTTTGTTTCTTTCTTTAAAGTCTCAAAGTTCTTATTGTACAGGTCTTTCAGTTTTTTGGTTAGTGTTACCCCCAGATATTTTATGTTGCTTGTGGATATTGTGAAAGGTGATGTTTCCATGATTTCTTTCTCATTGAGTTTATCATCTGTATACAGTAGGGCTACAGATTTTTTTGAGTTAATTTTGTATCCTGCTACCTTGCTGAAGGTGTTTATCAGCTGTAGGAGTTTCCTGGTAGAGTTTTTCGGGTCACTTATGTAGACTATCATGTCATCTGCAAATAGTGAAAGTTTGACTTTGCCTTTCCAATTTGTATCCCTTTGATCCCCTGTTCTTGTCTTATTGCTCTAGCTAGAACTTCAAGTACAATATTGAAGAGATATGGAGAGAGTGGAATCCTTGTCTTGTTCCTGATTTTAGAGGAAACGCTTCGAGTTTCTCTCCATTTACTTTGATGTTGGCTACTGGTTTGGTGTATATCGCGTTTATCATGTTTAGATATGTTCCTGTTATTCCTGTTCTCTCCAAGATCTTTATCATGAAGGGATGTTGGATTTTGTCAAAGGCTTTTTCAGCATCTAGTGAGATGATCATGTGGTTTTTCTTTTTCAGTTTGTTTATATGGTGGATTACATTAATGGTTTTTCGTATGTTGAACCATCCTTGCATCACTGGGATGAAGCCTACTTGATCGTGGTGGATGATTTTTCTGATATGTTCTTGGATTTAATTAGACAATATTTTATTGAGTATTTTAGCATCAATGTTCATGAGGGATATCGGTCTGTAGTTCTCTTTCTTAGTCTTATCTTTGTGTGGCTGGGGTATCAAAGTGATTGTAGCCTTGTAGAAAGAGTTTGGCAATATCCCATCTGCCTCTATTGTGTGGAACAGTTTGAGGAGTACTGGTATCAGCTCTTGTTTGAATTTCTGGTAGATCCGCAGTGAAGCCATCTGGTCCTGGGTTTTTTTTGGTTGGGAGGCTTTTCATGACTGCTTCTATTTCATTAGGGGTTATGGGTCAATTTAAACTGTTTATTTGATCTTGATTTAATTTTGGTAAGTGATATTTATCCAGAAAGCTGTCCATTTCCATTAGATTTTAGAATTTTGTGGAGTACAGATTTTCAAAGTATGACCTAAAGATTGTCTGGAATTCCACAGTGTCCATTGTTATATCCCCCTTTTCATTTCTGATTTTGTTAATTAGCATGCTCTCTCTCTGCCTTTTGGTTATTTTGGCTAGAGGTTTGTCTATCTTGTTGATCTTCTCAAAGAACCAACTCTTTGTTTCATTGATTCTTTGTAATGTTTTCCTAGTTTCTACTTTATTGATTTCAGCTCTCAGGTTGATTATTTCCTGGCGTCTACTCCTCTTTGGTAAGTTTGCTTCTTTTTGCTCTAGTGCTTTCAGTTGTTCTGTCAGTTCTCTAATGTGACTTTTATCTAGTTTCTTCATGTGGGCACTTAGTGCTATGAACTTCCCTCTTAGCACTGCTTTCAGAGTGTCCCAAAAGTTTGGGTATGATGTGTCTGCATTCTCATTAGATTCTAGGAAGTCTTTAATTTGTTTTTTTATTTCTTCCTCTACCCAGGAATAGTGCAATTGGGTGTTATTCATTTTCCAAAAGTTTGCAGGTTTTCTGCCATTTGTATTGTTGCTGAATTCTAGCTTTAATGCATGGTGGTCTGATAAGATACAGGGGGTTATTTCAATTCTTTTGTAACTATGGAGGTTTGCTTTGTTGCCTACTATGTGGTCAATTTTAGAGAAGGTGCCATGTGGTGCTGAGAAGAAGGTATATTCTTTTGAGTTTGGATGGAATGCTCTATAGATATCCGTTAACCCCAGTTGGGTCATAACTTCTTTCAGGTCCTTTGTTTCTTTGTTAAGTTTCTGTCTGGTGGTCCTGTCTAGTGGCGTAAGGGGGTGTTGAAGTCTCCTACTATAAGTGTGTGTGGTTTCATGTGTGGTTTGAGCTTTAATAATGTTTCTTTCACAAATGTGGGTGCCTTCGTATTTTGAGCATAGATGTTCAGGATTGAGATTTCATCTTGATGGACTTTTCCTGTGATGAGTATGAAATGCTCTTCTTCATCTCTTTTGATTGATTTCAATTTAAAGTCCAATTTGTTAGATATTAGGATTGCTACAAGGCTTGTTTCTTGAGGCCATTTGATTGGAAAATCTTTTCCCATCCTTTCACTCTGAGGTATCGCCTGTCTTTGAAGTTGAGGTGTGTTTCTTGTAAACAGCAGAAGGATGGATTCTGTCTTCGTATCCATTCTGTTAGCCTATATCTTTTTATGGGTAAGTTAAGACCATTGACATTTAGGGATATTAATGTCCATTGTTCGTTGGTTCTTGTTTGTTTTGGATTTATTGTTGGTGGTGTCATTGTGTGTGGATTTTGCCCTCCTGCTTCTTTTTGTGTTTGGCAAAATTAGATTATCTATTGCCTGTGTTTTTGTGCATGTAGTTATGTTCCTTGGGTTGGAGTTTTCCTTCCAGAACCTTCTGTAGTGCTGGATTTGTGGATATGTATTGTTTAAATCTGTTTTTGTCATGGAATATCTTGTTTTCTCCATCTATAATGACTGAATGTTTTGCTGGGTACAATAGTCTGGGTTGACATCCATGCTCCCTTAGTGCTTGTAGGGTATCTATCCAAGACCTTCTGGCTTTCAGAGTTTCCATTGAGAAGTCGGGTGTGATTCTAATTGGTTTGCCTTTATATATTACTTGGCCTTTTTCCTTTGCAGCTCTTAATATTTTCTCTTTATTCTGTAGATTTGGAGTTTTGATTATTATGTGTCGGGGGGGACTTCTTTTTGTGGTCCAGTCTGTTTGGTGTCCTATAAGCTTCTTGTACTTTCATAGGTATATCTTTCTGTAGGTTGGGGAAGTTTTCTTCTATGATTTTGTTGAATATGTTTTCTGTACCTTTGAGCAGTGTTTCTTCACCTTCTTCTACACCTATTATTCTTAGGTTTGGTCTTTTCACGGTGTCCCATATTTCCTGGATATTTTGTATTAGGGATTTGTTGGACTTGAGGTTTTCTTTGGTTGATGAATGTATATCCTCTAGCGAGTCTTCAATAGCTTAAATTCTCTCTTCCATCTCTTGGATTCTATTAGTTATACTCACGTCTTTAGATCCTGATTGTTTATCCAGTCTTTCCATTTCCAGCATTGCCTCATTCTGTGTTTTCTTTATTGTGTCTAATTCAGCTTTCATGCTTTGAACTGTTTCAAGAGCTTCCTTCACTTGTTTGGTTGTTTCATCTTGGGTTTCTTTAGCTTCTTTAAGAGATTTGTTTATTTCTTGAATTTTTTGGTTTGTCTTTCCTTCATTTCGTGTAAATTTTTGTTTGCTTTTTCTTCTATTTCTTTAAGGGATTTTCTTGTTTCCTCTTTGAAGGTCTCTATCATCTTGCTGAGATAATTTTTGAGGTCCATCTCTTCTTCATGCACTATGTTGGGCTTTTCAGGTCTTGCTGGAGTGGAGTCCCTAGATTCTGGTGGTGTCATATTGGTCTTTCTGTTGTTGCATGAGTTCTTATTCTGTCTTCTTCCTATATCTTTTTCTCTATCTCTATCTCCTCTTGTTACTCTGTAGTGTGTGTGGGCCAGGAATTCAATGCCCGAAGCTCTGGATGGTCTTGCCTCTCCTCATAGTCTCCTCACTGTTAAGGAGTTAGGCCTCTATAGGGATCGGGTGTGTGTGGGCGGGACAGGAAGTAAGAGTGGGGTGTTTCCAGGCTCTGGGGGTTCCTCACTGCCTGGGCAGGTCTACCCCAAGCAGGAGCAGTCCCAGGGAGATCGGGACGGATGGGGCTTTGATAGGGAGTTGGGTAAGAGCGGTGGATCACTCACCTCCTGGCGGATATGTCGCCGGGAATGGAAGGAAGAGTGGCCTGTACCCAGATTCAGGGAGCTCCTCCCTGCCTGGGCATGTCTGTTTCAAGCAGGGACAAGCCTGGAGGGATCTGGGTGAGTGGCGCTTAGGACAGAAGTTGGGTAAAAGTAGGGGGTCGCTCACCTGGTCTGTGATGAGTCAGCGGAAAGGGAAGGAAGAGTGGCCTGTACCCAGATTCAGGGAGCTCCTCCCTGCCTGGGTGTGTCTGTTTCAAGCAGGGACAAGCCTGGAGGGATCTGGGTGAATGGCACTTAGGACAGGAATTGGGTGAAACAGGGGGTCGCTCAATCTGGTCTGTGATGAGTCAGCCTTGACTTACTTTCTTAACATAGAAATTTCTCTCATTAGAAAATAAACAGCATTCTAAGGGATACTAATAAAATAAAACAAGATAAAACAAAAACTAACATATTGAAAACAAAAAGCAGGAGGAAAAGAGTTCAAGAAAAGGCTCAAGAATCAGAGACCCACTCTTTCCCACATCAGCAATTGTGTAAAAACACTAAAATTTGAGGGAATATCAAATTTCTTATGGTTTGATTAATGATTATAAACACAATTTGACTGAAATATTCATTAACCCTCATATTATTATTGCAGTGGAATACTGTGTACTATTTTAGCTTATCCAAAGCAAATATACTGCTAACTTAACTGCCTCTTAGCAATGATCTAAGCATGCCTACGATCTACTCTGTGCTATCCACACAAGCAAATTGACAGCAGGAGAGGAGAGAATAACATGGCAGCAATGTGACTGATTTCATTTACAACAGCATATTGCTTTGGCAGAACATATACTAAAATTGGGATGATACAGAGAAAATTAGCATAGTGTCTGAAAGGTTCAGGCGTTATGTTGGCCTGCCCCTGTTACCTGGCAGAATCCACTCAGGTAGTACCCTGGTCAGCCCAGGGTTCCATGGGAACTAAGTCTGCACAGAGGTGTAGAGGATTCCATTAAAATACAGACCCCTGGCCACTTACTCTCTCTTCTCTTACACTCTCTTCTCCTACTGTGAGAAGGGCGTGAGGCCCTCTTCTCTTTGCTTTCTTCTTTCTCTTGCCTTCCCCTCTCTTCTGTTCTACCCCTCCCCCACCTGTAATAAACTTTAATGTACCCTCCATGGTTCATGTTCCATAGAGCGCGTCTTTAATTTAAGCAGAAATCTAACATTTTGGCCTCCTATGCTCTCTTACTCTGCCCTGCTCTGTTCTTCCATCTCTCTCTCTCCCCCTCCCCCACCTGGAATAAACTTTGTTTTATTTACCCTCCATGGTTCATGTTCCATAGCATGAGTCTTTAAGCAAAAACCTAACTGTGTCTACACAAGGATGATATGAAAATATATGGAATATTTCATATTTAAAATAAACAACAAACAACTTAAGCTTCCGACATTTATTAAAGCATTTTAGAAGAGGTACATAAAAGAGTGTGGGTTCCTGAGACTTCTACTTTGTTAGTTTCATAGTAAATCCATCTGTTTCAAAATTATTACTCTGTGAACTTCCTGATTCTTCTTTCTGTGTTTATGTGTCTTTATATTATTTAGCATATTATAATGACATTTGTTTAAATTTTTACTGTTTGTTATCTTTTTCACCCTACCAGAATGTCAACTTTAGGATGAAAAGAGATGGCTCAGCTATTAAAGATGAGGCTTACAACAAAAAAGACAAAGGGGACCTTTTTTTCCTAATTAGATTATATCCACTGTGAGGAAAGTTACACACACACACACACACACACACACACACACACACACACTACATTACATTTATATGTATATATACGTATATATGTATATATATGATGAATAACTCAGTGGCTTCACTTTTAAACAATTCTTAAATTGAGTTTTGCTTCTTAAGTGGGTACAAAGATGATCATTTATATATTATACTTTTCGCTTTCAGAAAGAAAGATGAAAATATTACCAAAGGTGATGATGATGAGGATGGAAGTGAGGAAATATTTTCGGTAGAAGGAAACAGTTCACCAGCGTTAGGTGATGAACAAAAGGATGTTTCATAAACCATCTGAAAATGCAACAGATAAGGGAGGCCATCTTTTTGACTTTTCAAAGTGATTCTGGGCTGGGAAGCACATATAAAGGTCTAGGGAAAGCTAGCCTGGGTGTAACCAGAAGAAACACAGCAGTAAAATATTTGAGTTCATCCATAAGTTCCACTTGACGGTATAGCCATTGAAGAAGCTACCATGTTTGACAAAGTGTGTAGCACATAGGAATTTTCCATAAAGAACTTACTTTTGTTATCTCATGGGTTCATAATTCAATTATTTTGACTGTAGCTCAATGACAGGATGTTCTAGCCAATCACTACTGGTAGCAAAGATTGACAAAATGTTTCATCACATATCCTCTTGCAGCTTGTTGCTAGCTTCTTTGCACCTTCACATGCCAGGAGATGAACCCTATGGTGACTATGTGACACTTCTGTGCATCACCACAGAAATCCTCAAATACGTTCATTTTGGTTCTGGAAAACTAAGCACCCAGAGAGAATTGATTTACATACAAGTGACAATCAATAGTTTAGAATTATCCTAGAAAATGTGTCATTGAATATCTGACTTTAAAAAAGTATACACAACCAGTAGAAGGCAAACAAGTAGATTAGTGGTAGGCAGAGAGGACCAGGTTTGGATTAGAAAAATATGAGCAGCCCAAAGAAGGCAACTCTAATCTCTGTAGAAAGCAACTCTAAGGGAGCAGAGCTGACAGCCAATTCAGGCTACCATGAGGCCACCTGATTTAACTGAAAGCTGCATGCCACAAAGCACTGTATGGCAGCTGCTGGGATGGCCTATGTCCCAGTTGTCTCAATGAGGCTCTTCCTACTTGTATCTCCTGAGGCAAACTAGGTCATCATCCTCATGATTCTGATTATTTCTGTCCCCACCCTAACTGTGACTTTGTATAACTAACTTAAAGTAAAGGAAATATAAGTAAAATTACTTTAAATCTCTTAAAAGTATTTCTGATGTACTTTGATCTCAGGGCAATCATATTTATTTATTTATTTTCAAATTAATAGTTCAGATATTTTTTCTTAGCTTTCCTACGCAATAGTTATCTGCTAAGTCCTCATAGGAATCCTAAAATATTTTAACAAACTCTGTAACCAACATATCTTAGGAATGAGATTCTGTATGTATATCTTTCTATCAGCCATACTCATTGATTCCAAGCAATATGGAATCGTAAAATAAAAAGTTGAAAGGAACTTGAAATTGTTTTTTTCTATCTTTTCTTCAAATTAGCACAGTATCATGGAGGCATAGGGTGACGTCTGTTATTTATTTATTTATTTATTTATTTTACAACCTGACCACAGTTTCCTCTCCCTCTTCTCCTCCCAGTCCACCCCCACCTCCCCTCTGCCACCCCATCCACTCTTCCTCCATTTCTCTTCAGAAAAGTGCAAGCCTACCTTGGGTATCCATAAAACATGACATATCAAGTTGCAGTAAGACTAAGCACCCCCCCCTTAGGTTGGGTGTTGTGTGATATATTGTTTGTGTTCTGACAAATAAAGTTTGCTTGGCTGGATGTTGTGTGATATTTTGCTTGTGTTCTGACAAATAAAGTTTGCTTTGTGATCAAAGGGTGGAGTTATCCACTAGTTAACTACATAAGCTGGGTGTTGGTGGCTAACGCCTTTAATCCCAGCACCCTGGAGCTGGAGAAAGGAAGTGATAAGGTCAGGTGGAGACAGGATCTCGTCCCTTTTGGTTGGAGGATCTAAAAAGCTCACAGATACATTCTAGCAATGGCAGCTATCCTCAGCCAGCTGTTCACTGCCTGCGTTTTCCATCCAAATGTGTTATGCAGCTCATACTTCACCATCATCATCAGTGGATTTGGTGAGACAATTAGAAATTCATAAAGGGGGGAATTAGTTTTAAAAAGAAAAACAGATTTTTTTCCCACATTACAAAATGAGAAACTATATTATGATGGAGGGGTTTAGGTCTTTGTATGATTACACAATAGGTGGTTTAAAAATAGAAGTATTAAATGAGGGGATAATTAAGTTAGATGGGATTTTCATAATGTCAATTATAAACATTATAAGTTTGATAATTCTTGTTCTATCCCTAAAAATGTTGGTTGATATTCATGTCAACTTAGTTGGTATGAGTGTCAAGATATAGACAGGCCTTAGAAAATGTTATGAGAGAAAATAATGCACTTTGACTGATAAGTATCATGCCTTAAGATATATTCAGACAAAGACATAGGCCTTTGAAGGAAAACCAGCCTCAGCATTACATTGTAAAGTTAGAGAGGAATAGCCTAACCTTAATTTATCTAATCATAATATAGGAACAAATGACAAATGACAGATATTCCTAAGGCTGTATAAAAGCTGACTGGATTCCTGTGGAAATGTTAGCTTTGAGGAAGGAGTTTTAGGGAAGTGATAATCTCACGTGTTATGCATTCATCTTTTGTGAATCAGTTGTTAAATTCATGGTCAACTAGTAATGGAATTGTCCCACAAGACAGGCAAGACTTGGTTATAACAGTATTTGAGCCTGGTCCTCAAATGAAGTGGAGGACCTGACAGAAAGATGAGGCTAAGACCATTGAACAGCAAAGTGGCACTAGAGGTATTGATATTTTCTGAGACAAACATCTTGGAGAAGGAAATCATGCTGATGTACAAAATCAGTCTCTATATGTTGATCACACCTTGCCTGTATGCCACAAAGTAGATTTGAATGCTTGGGACAGAATTGAAGAAGTTGGAAAGAGAACTGAGTCATTTACTAAAGTTATAAGGGGCCCCAATGAAATCTTCACTGAATTTTTACAAAGATTGATTTCAATTGTAAAATAATGAAGCCAAATTTAGAAGCTAGCCAAATAATAATTTAATCTTTGACTTTTAAAAGTTCTAATCCACAATTCTAAAGGGTAATTAGGCTTTTAAATGCAAGATAAGCACTTATATTATAAATATTGACATATTATAAATATTATATTTAATATTATAAATATTATTATTTATAACAATCATATTATATTATTATAATATCATATTATAAATATTGAATCTCATAACAATGATAATTCTTGAATAGGAGAGGTGTTTCCTAGAGGTTTGAGAAAAAAATCAAAATGTTAGGTGTTTTACCTAAAAAAGTATTGTAGATATGGAATTCCTAGAAACAAGTTTCTTCTAATCCAAACATAAGACCCTTGCTTTATGGAGTATGCAGAAGGTGCAGCAAAAGTTAACATTGGACCAATGAATATAAATCAACAAGGGACAAACAAGGTAACCCTTATGCATTGGAAAACACCTTGAAGTGCTCTCTCATAGGCTTCCATGTCAAATTTGGTTCAGTCATTCTCTGTCATCATGAGGGAAATTGCTCCCCAGGGCAATTAAAGAATCTAATGACTATTGTAAAACAAAAACAAAAACAAAAACAAAAACCATACTGTTCTGGAGGATTGAAAAGCTTTAGAAGATTAAACAAAAATTTTAGGAGGAACCATAAAGCAAATGTTATAAAGATTAGATTCAAACAAGAGAGAACTCTTAACTAGAAGATGTAATAGTTCATCAAACAGCAAGACCATTCATTCTAAACTAACTTATAAAACTAACAATGCTTTTTTTGTAACTTACCAAAAGGGAAACAACCTGAAGTGAGGGTTGGGGTAGGGTTTTATTTTTATCTTTCCAGGAAAATGAAGACATCCAACTAAGGAATCTGAAGAACACTGGACAATAAGACATCTGAAGAAAAAGGGTGAGTAATCAAGAAAAAATGTTCCAAGACACAGTTCCAACAGGTAGATCCTATTTCCAACATGATAAAATTTCATAAATTTACCCAAATCTTTGTTTCTTCTGTTCTCTACAGACATATAATGCAAATGGACTTTTCTGTAGTCGCAGTTAATTTAAAAATTAAAGCTGGCTTTGGAGTTGAAGCATGGCTCTCTCCTTCTCTAAACCCAAACATGCTTGTTAAAAGGAAAATCCAAAATCTCTGTTTCATATCAGAAGACCCACCTGATGTTGGACAGAAGAAAAATTAAAACTAAGAGACTGTTCTATTGAAACTAACCTCATAGTCCCTTTGTTTTATTTTCACTCCTTAAACTTTTTCTTATGGTATATGATCTCAAAATTTATAAGATATGCATGTGCCTGCATGCATGCGCACACACACACACACACATATATTACTACATTAATATATATTAATTTAATATAATTAAATCCAGGTGGAATTGTAGTAATGCCACTAAGCCAAAACACCATCAAAAATTGGCTTTCAAACATAAGCTGCTCAGGACAACTTCAGGTGGCTATCTGAGATGGTCCAGACTTACATAACACTCTAGCCAGGACTTGAGATAAGCCATGTACTTTCCCATTACACAGAGACTGGACAACAAATGATACTGCTAGTTCTCCCAGGGCTTGACAATTATCCCATTTTCTCAGGATCCCCTAAAAGTGCTGTTGCTCCCTGACACTGACATAAAAAAGTAATTTTAAAGACATGTTGCCCACATTCCCAAGAGTTGGGGTGTCTGGTTTTTGGTCATTGAGTGGGTATCAGAATGCAGCCTGAGATACTGGGCTCCTGTCTTTCATATACTTCTCTACGGCTAGGATTAAAGTTACGAGCTCTAATTCTTTTTTAGACTGATTCACTCTTGTGTTGGCCAGAGTGGCCTTGCACTCAGAAGTATCCATCTGCCTCTGATGAGTCATGGTATTAAAGGTGTGCTCCACTAAGGTTTAGCTTCTATGGGTAGCTAGTATGACTGCTGGGAGTAAAGTTGTGTATCACCTCTATAGCCTATGGCTGGCTTTGCATCCTGAACCCTCAAGCAAGCTTTACTAAATCATAAATAATATATCACCACAATGTAATGCAATTTCTAGTCCTTGGAAGCTATTGTTATAAACTATTTAGGATAGTAAAGAAATGTTAGTAGTTAATCAACTATTACAATCATACTTGTTAAGTATGTTTTCAAGGATAGATATTTTTAGGATGACAGGAAATCCTCAATTACATGAGAAGGTTCTTTTTACTTTTCTTTACTTTTTTAAAAATGATATTGAAACTTATTTGCTCCTGGCAGCACCAATCTACTCCAGAGAACATGATGTGCATTGAAGAAACTCCATATGGAGTTTACTTTCTTTTAAGCAAAAATTAGCCACTGGGCAAGACAAGACACTGCTGACAGTTTGCTGTCCAAATTGGAGAAGCAGGACACAAAAGAAAGTGACTGCCAAAATTTTCCAAGATGAGATAGATCAGCCCTTCAGATTTTCCTGCTTCACTGTAAAGTCTGTCAGATAGTCTAAGCCGATAGCCTGAAGATGGATGCTCAAATGTTACAGAGGAACCTTGGTTGATTCTTCAGGCAGCCAACTGTTTCTGTCATTTCTCATATTTTTTGGAAGCTGCTTGATTGCTCTACCTACTTACGCAGGCAATATATTTTTAAGACAGGGTTTCTTTGTGTAGCCTTGGCTGTTCTGAACTCACTCTGAAGAGCAGGCCGGCCTTGAACTAAAAGGGAGTAAGGGGACTTGTTTTTGATGATAAAGCCAGGGTTGGTTGCTCCTCCCACCCACAAATGTACCCCACATATTCCAAGCTGTCATCAAATTAGATTACAGCTTATCATCAAATTAGAAGGACCTTGAACTTTGAATCCACCTGCCTCTACTACTCAAGTGCTGATATCAGAACCATTTATGCAGTTCTGGGAACTGAACCTACAGCATTGCGCATGACATTCAACTACACTGAGCTAACAGTGAGTGGAGAGATAAAACAAAAAGTGCCCAAGGAAGGAAGGGTAGCATTCTTTCATAAGGAGATTCTGAAAAGAGAAGAAAAAGAAATAGGAGAAAGTTGAGACCACCAGAGACTTCTAGAAAGCCTTTGCTCTGGGATAGATAAACTCAGTGGTTGTCTGTCACCTTTTTAGGAAACCTGAGAACCTCTTGCTCTGACAATAGGGCCCCATGTGAACCCATATCTTTGTGAGAACCTGAAGGCTAGTGTCTGTCTTCGTATTCCCTTGTATAAGTCACAACTACATAAGACACTCTCTAATGAGCAGAGTGTGTGAGAGAAGCAAATTGATTTAAAAAGACTAGCCAAGTATAAGACTTGTTTTCATTATAAACATTTAAAAATAGACCTGAGGTTGTAAATAACTTACTGAGTAGTTAAAATAAAAACTATAGAACAATAATACAACAGTCATATGTAACATCATGGTGTACAACATATCAATAGGGTATGTTCTTCAGGAACAGTATAGATTAGCTCTTACTAATATGAAAGGCCCATTTAAAATCCGTCTCAGTTCTTTCCTCACCAAAGTCCATTTCACTTTATTACTTGCTATGGTTGTTTGAATGAGAATGCCCACATACATAGGCTCATATATTTAAATGTTTGGGTTCCACTGGGTGGACTGCTTTAGGAAGGATTAGGAGGTGTGGGCTAATTAGAAGTGTGTCAGTAGGGGCTGGCTTTTCCAAAGCACATGCCAGGCCTAGTCTCCTTTGTCTCTGTTTCTTCTGTCTCTCTGTCTCTGTCTCCTTCTCCTGCTTGTGAATAAAATGGACGCTATCAGTTACTGCTTCTGTGTTATGTCTGCCTGCCTTCTGCCATGTTTCCTTCTATGATGGTCATGGACTAAACCTCTGAAACTGTAAGCAAATCCACAAATTAAATGCTTTCTTTTATAAGTTGCTTTGGTGCTGTAGTCTCTTCAAAGCAAAAGAACAGGAACTAAGAAACTTGGAATTTATTTTCCAGCATTTATGCATTTGCCACACGTTTGCTTAAATATTAAGTATTTTTTGTGATATTTTAGAAAAACAATTTCAAACTTTGCTTTGTGCATCTAATACTCTGTATTCTTAGTACTTGCATGTTGTTGTACTTAGACCATTTGTGCCATTTTAACTCCTCTATGTCACATCATTGTATGATTATAATTTACGTATCTATTGTCTGAATAATAACAGGCTGTTTGTGATGTAAACTGACTCAATCTCAGTGTGCATGTTTCTATAAGCCCACATAGGAACCCATCCATTCATGACCCTGAGACAATCTTCTTAGGGAAAACATTTATGATTGAGGTAACGAAAGTTCTACTAGGTCTTAATAATAAAAGCCCAGAGGCAGATATAGGGGGACATGCTGGGGGATCAGAGAGAACAAGGAGCAAGCCAAAATTAACTTTACCCCCTTGCTTCCCAGAAGAAAAGAGAGTGAGTTCCTGCCTATATTCCTTTCTACTCCTAGCCATCTCACTTTCTGTTTGTTTGTATACACCTTCAGACCTCTATGGTTAGCTAGTGGCAAGCTCCACCCTGTGATCTTCATTTGTACAAAAAAGATATATAAAATAAAATAAATATAAGAAAAACTGTATACAATAAGTATAATAACTATATGCAACATAAACATTCAATAAATACATCAAAAATGTCTAGTTCATTAACAATTGACTAATTCAGAGAAAATACTCCATATCTATCCTATCTTGATGAGTCCAAGATAGGACTTGTACCTAATTTAATTTGGGATATATAGGCATCATGTTCTTAAATTTACTTCATGCTGTCTGGGGGTGATCTTTAGGGGATCCTGAAAAAAAGGGTTAATTGTCAAGCTGTATCATTTGGCATCTGGGCTTGTTTCTAATCCTGGCTAGTACTCTAATATGTGAGTCTGGATTACCTAAACTAGCCACATTGAAATTGTTCTGAGTAGTGTCTGTGAGGCTTGATCATCTTAGCTGGCCACTTCAAAACTGTTTGTAGTTCAAAGCCAAACTTTAATTGAAGTTGTTCAGCTTAATGTTGCTGTCATAGTCATCATGAAATTGTCATTGTGGGGCTTTTGGAGACTTCAATGGTTTTAGGTAGGCATGGTCTTAGCTCACTGCAGAAAACTGCTAGAGAATCAAAACAGAAATCATGTACAGAAAGATAGATGAAACCTTTTTCTAGATTTAGTTGTTATTCTATATGACCATTAATAATCATGATAAAACTTTAAAATACATATATGTTAAACTTAAAATATTTATATATAATGTTTATTGTAGGGAGACACCATAACCATGCCCCGTAAGGGATGGCTGCAGGTGTGCCCGACCAGGCCTGCCAGGGCATGATCAAGGTGAGGGCAGGATGACACATAGTAGGTTTTTAAGGGGCTGCAAGGTACATGGGAGTCCTTCACTCTCTCTGGCCTGCCTGCCTGTGGTTCCTGGAATGCTCTGGCTTGAAGGTTTTCCCATACCTAATAAACACACCCCCAATCCGTTCTTAAATGCTAGGTAAGGATTTTTCAAGAAATTTCAGGTCCAACTCAACACAACCACAACTGAACATCTGCATCACCTGTGCCACCTGCTGGTCAAAATTGGTTACTGCATCTGGAGTGGAAGCAGACTGGCAAATATGGCCTAACATTTATCATTTGCCTCAATTTGTAACATTTTCACTTCTTATGTAAATTCAATGTTCGAGGAAGATGTTGATCTGCCAATAATTGGCCTATATGCCTTACTAGCTGTTAGCATGCTAATGCACGCATTATCACTAGCCAGAGGCCTCAGTAACAGGGATAAAGTTAATTTCACCACATGCCTACAGGACATGCAAGCTTTACATAATGAGGTTTTGGAGACCAGACTCACCCATGATAAGTTTATGCAGCATGTAAAGCAGAAGCTAGATGATAGGCTTTGCTCTATGTCTGATATAATACAGGCAGAGTGGTCAGAGACCGTGATGAACTAAAACAAGTAGGTAGCCAACTGGAAACTCAGATGTGGCTCTCTATCCTGTAATCTGGATACTAGAATGCAATATACCCAGGATAGGTTTAAACAATTGGATAATGCCATTAAATCAATGGCTGAAAAACATGAGAGAGTAGATAATAGAGTTAAATCTAGGTTTGAGTATTTGGAAGATGATATACAGAACAGGGCTGACAAATTAGAAAGGTCCATCAAGTTGATTGCTGGGGCAAATCACAACCTCAAGGCTAAACTTCAATTCCTAGATGGCAGTTTCCATGCCACCCAGATGCTAGCTAGAAATGAATGTATTAAACACTTAGAAAACCATATAGAAGAGCAGTCACAGCAATTTATGGATTCACTATCATGCCTACAATCTTTTATGATTAAGGAGATTGAAACTTTTCTTGAGGATATCATTATGAGACTCAAGGATCATTGGGATGACATGGAGACAGAATCAATCTAATCCGAGGCAACTACTCCACCCAGGTATCTTGATCATTCTAAAGTTATTATGTGTACACCATTGGTCTACCCAGCAACAATGATAGAAGAGCCACCAACTAAAAAACACCCCCAGGGACAGGTGAATGATCTTAAGCATATTAAAGAATCAGTTGTCTCATTTGGTCTTCATAGGCCATAAGTAAAACAGCTATTACACTCACGGGCAACCTTTAACAGGGTGATGCCCACATATTGGGTAGCACTTGTTTCAGCTGCACTTGAGAATTCTTGTCAAATCCAGTGGAAGTCATTAAGGGAGGAAGGGAAGCTTCTTGAACATCAACCCATTAAGGACAGTTATGACGCTCCACTGGAGAAGATTCAGGGTGAGGGTATTTATGCTGACCCACAGGTTCATGCTGAATATGATGACCATATAGTGTCCCTATACAAGAAAGCAGCACTAAATGCCTGGGATAAGGTTGGTGAGCCAGAGAAACAACTGGAAGCTTATACCAAAGTAGAAAAGGGACCAACAGAACTATTCCAGGACTTCTTAGACCAGTTGACCAGGGCAGTAGAATTACAAGTAACAGATGCAGCAGTAAGACAGTAGATTGTGTATACAGTAGCTTATGACAATGTAAACCCAATATGCAAAAGAATACTTTTTGCCTTTAAAAATCAGATCAGCTCCACTAGAAGAATGGGTTTTTGCATACAGCCCACATTGACTATAATATACAAGATGCTGCAGTCTGGGCAGGAGAAGCTATCCCAAGAGGTTTCAAAAGGCAGCAGGAGATCAAGAGTTTTCACAATCCCTCATTTATCATTACATGAATGATATTCTTTTATCAGATTCTAACAAGGAGACTTTGGGACGTATGTTTGACATGGTGAAGGAAGTTCTGACTAGATGGGGGTTACAGATTGCCCTGAAAAAGATAGAAAGAGGAGATTCTATTAACTATTTAGGTTATAAGATAGACTTACAAAGAATCAGGCCACAGAAGGTACAAATTAGAAGGGATCGTTATTAAACTCTTAATAGTCTTCAGAAGCTGCTAGGAGAAATTTCTCAATTACAGACAATTATTGGGGTAAAAGGACATGACTTAAGGCATTTGAAAATGGCTCTTAAAGGTGACAAGGACCTAAACAGTCCATGAATATTATCCACCAAGGCAGAAAAAGAACTATAATGGGTAGAAAACAGAATATTGGATGCACATGTAGATCAGATAAACCTTGATTCAGACTATATTCTGGTTATCTTGCCAACCAGAGAATATGCTTCTTGAATTCTGATGCAGAGGGAAGACACATTATTGAAATGGATATTTCTGCCACATAAACAGAATAAAAAGTTAAACACATATATAGAAAAGATTTATGATTTGATTTTAAAGGGCAAATTAAGACTTTGTCAACTGACTGGAAAAGATCCAGAAGAAATTATAGTACCTTTAACTAAGGAAGAAATTTCCTCCTTATGGAAGGATAATGAATATTGGCAAATATCTCTTAGTGACTTTTTGGGAATGATTAGCAACAACTGTCCCAAAATTGACAGAATTAAATTCATAAAAAAGACAGTCTGGATTCTTCCATGCAATGTAAGACAAACTCCAATTTCTGGAGTTCTCACCTTCTACACTGATGCCAACAAATCAGGTAAGGCAGGTTATAAAGCAGTGAGGTAAGTAAAGTAGTTCAAAGTCCATATACATCTGTACAGAAGGCAGAATTATATGCAATTCTCATGGTGCTTATGGATTTTACAGAACTATTTTAATATAGTTACTGATTACCAATATGCAGAGACAGTTTTCTTACACATTGAGACTGCATAATTTGTTCTTGATAATGCAGAATTAACCTCGTTGTTTCTTCAATTACAGGAAACAATCAGAAACAGAAGTAATCCTCTATACATTACCCGTATCAGATCCCATATGTGTCTACCAGGCTCACTAGCACAAGGCAATGATGAGATTGATCATTTGTAAATTGGAAGTATGCTAGAAGCCTCAGAATTTCATAAGAAACATCATGTAAATAACAAAGGTTTAAAAAAGGATTTCTCCATCACTTGGCAACAAGCCAAGGAGATAGTGAGAAACTGTCCTACTTGTTCTTTTTATAACCAAACTCCACTGCCAGCGGGCAGTAATCCTGAAGGCATTCAGAGGAATGAGATCTGGCAGATAGATGTCTTTCCCTTTACAGAATTTGGAAATTTGAAATATGTGCATCATACTATAGATACATAGTTCAAATGGACTACTGCTCTCATCTCTGAAAAAGCTGATTCTGTTTTTACACACCTGCTAGTGGTGATGGCAGTTATGGGTATACCTGCACAAATAAAAACTGACAATGCTCCGGCATGTGTCTCCACAAAATGAAACAGTTTTTCAAATATTATAACATAAAGCATGTCACTGGTATACCATACAATCCTACAGGACAAGCAGTGGTTGAGAGATCTAATAGAACACTTAAGGAGATGCTCCATAGACAGGCTGAGAAGTCAAAAGCCCCAAAACATAGGTTACATAATACTTTATTGACACTAAGATTTCTTAGTGCCAATAAAAAAGGACAAACAGCTACAGAAAGACACTGGACTACAGAAAAAACTGCTGAACTATATCAACCAGTATACTTCGAAGATGTATGAAAGCCTGGACATGTGTTACATTGGGGTAGGGATTTTGCATTAGTTTCCACAGGAGAAGAAAAATTTTGGATACCATCAAAGTTGATCAAGATTCGAGTTGAAAAAGACAAACCTCTTGACAAGGACAAGTGACAGGTATTTTACTGAGATGTATCTCATAAATGGGATAGAAGTCTCATAAAGGAAAGGAAAGTGTTTTGCTTCTATCTTCACAGGAAAACTCATCTCCAAAAGTTCAAGAACAGTACTTGGATAGATGCTTAAGAAGAGAAGGTTGCTATTGCCCTCAAACAAAGGGAGCATGTCATATGGTAAACTTTACAGCTGTCTCTCAAATGACTCTATTTCTCTTTATTTTTCTAGTCCCCATTCAAGCAAATTTAGAGTTGGATTTGGTTTTCCTCCTCTAAAATCCAAGCACGTTGTTTAACTAAACTTTAGAGTTTCTGTATTATATCAAAAAGCCAATTAATGTAATACAGAATGAGAGAAGAATTTGGGGACTGTCTTTGTCTTTCTTGGCTCTTTCCTTCAAGGTATACACTGTCTCATAATCATTATTTTTCCACGATTGCCTTTTCCAGCATGCATACATATACAAGCAAACATTTCTCTGCTTACACTTATGTTTGAGTCTCACACACCCAATGAAGACCTGCCTGACAGCAATCGCTAAATTCTCTGGAAAGAAATTGGGCCTTATCTCCTAGACTGCATTGGATACAACTTACTCCATTTCAACTGACACTCTGACCACAGCTTTGAGTAGAGTTCAATCAAGTTGAGGATTTCAACCTAGGTCTTCAATCCCTTCTAATGACTGGATATAATCCATTGCAGACTTTCACCATACTAACATTTTCTACCCACAGGACCCCATGAGGCTACCGTCATCCCATTTCAGCAGGAAGTAACTTGGAGGATGCTATGCCCCCGTCCCCCATTATTGTCAATTAGGGTAGAGTAAGCCTAGTTAGGGATAACTTACTATTGTTTATGGTTGGAATTGGAAGGAGGCATTCAGGCTTGGACACCACCTTTCAGATGACTTTAGGGTTTAGCTGAAATTGACACAGTTAGCATGTGTCATAACAGATTATTGTATCTTATTGTGTTTCACTTTTATGATTGTTAGTTATGGAAACTTTACACTGTTAAGTTTTAATCCTCTTTAAGACTAAGAGGGGAATTGTATTGAGACTTCATAACCACACCCCCTATGGTCTGGCTATACGTGTGCCCGACCACGCCTGCCAGTGTATGGTAAAGGTGAGGGCAGGATGACTCGTGATAGGTTTTTAAGGGCCTGCAAGGCACATGGGAGCCCTTCTCTCTGGTCTGCCTGCCTTGGGGTTCCTGGCATGCTCTGGCTTGCATTTCGCTTGTGTTTTTCTGAATAAAGATATCTTAACCTTACAGACTACAGATTGGCTCTCACTGTAGTTTATCCATTAAGAAAAGCTGTTACAACTCAGTATAAAACCAAATGATTATGAGATTAGTAGCAATGCAATATTCTTTAAATATATGTTTTTGTTCTGTTCCAAATCAGGTGGTTCTTCTGACAAAAGACAGAGATTTGGGATTTCACATTAACAAACATGCTGGGGTTTAGAGAAGGAGAGAGCTACAATCCATCTCCAGAGCCAGCTTTAATCTTTAATTGGACTGGGACTACAAAAAGACCATTTGTATTATATATCTGTAGAGAAAAGCAGAAACAAAAACCAGAAAAACAGAAGATGTGAAAGTTTATTCTGTTGGAAATATAGTATGGCAAGAGGCCAATTTAGTCCTTTTCTAATGGCAATTTTTCTAGATAATTTTTTTTCTTTTTCATCAAATGTCTTATTTGTCCAGTGGTCTCTGGATTACTTAGCTGGACACCTTTATTCTCCTGAAAAGACAAAAACAAAACCTTTTCCCAACCCTAAATTTGGGAGAGGTTCTCCTTTGGCAAGTTATATCTGATCAAATGGAAAGCCTTTGTTAGCTTTATAGGTTATTTCAGATAAAATGGCCATGCTGCTTGATGAAATGTCATCTCTTCTAATTAAGAGGTATCTTGTTCACAGGAAATCTTTTTCAATTTTGATGTCATCCATAGCTTTTTTCCCCCCTGTGGAAACAAAAGAAAAACCTTTTCCCCAATATAACAAATGTTGTGGTTTCCATTCATAGGTCAAGACATCTTTAAAGTATACTGGTCGATTTAATTCCTTAGTTTTTTCTGTTATCTAACCTCTCCACAGCTGTTGTTCCTTGATTCAGAAAATTCAAAGTTAATAAAGCACCATGCAATCTATTTCTGGGGTTCTTTATCATCCCTTTCTGTTTATTTAGCATATTCGTTAGAGTTCTGCTTACCCTGTAGGATTGTCTGGTATACCAGTAATATCCTTTATAATATAATAAGGAAAAACTGCTTCATTTTCTTAGAGATGTATGCTGGACCATTGTCTGTCTATATTTGTGCAGGTATACCCATGATTGCCATAACTTCTAGAAAGTGTTATTGACTGGTTAGACATTTCTAAACTCAGAGCAGCTGTCCATTGAAACCTGAATAGGTATCAATACTGGGGTGTACATGTTTCAATATTCCAAATTCTACAAAATGGAACATATCCATCTGTCATTTAATTTCTTTGAGTACTATTAGGTTACTTCCTGCAGGTAGTAGAGTTTGGTTGCATAAAGAACAAGTAGGGCAATTCTTTACAATTTCTTTGGCTTGTTGCCAAGTGATGGAAAAGTTTGATGGGGGTAGTCCTGCTGTGTATATGTTTCTCTTATAGATTGATCAATAAAATACTGTTGGCCAATAGGGAAGCAAGATAGGTGAGACTAGGAGTTGAGGAGGATTCTGGGAAATGTAGTAAAAAGAAGTCTTGTGATCCAGGCAGGAAATGACACAGCAGGTAGACCCAGAATATAAGCAGGGACAAGCAGGAAATCACTCTCTTCCTCCTCTCTCTTCTCTGAAGTCACCATGTGATCCTGGGAAGAGGATGCATTCTGTCAGCATCTTCAATAAAATAAGTTCATATAAAATATATAGAATAGTAGTTATGGTTGATAATTAAGACTGAGCTATCCTAGATAAGATATCCTAGACATTAGCCAGCACGATTGTACCTAATATAAGACTCTGTCTGTTATTTTGGGCGCCCACATGGTGGCAGGGCTTGGGTGGCTTGGCAGAAAGATTTATCATACAAAATCTGTTTTTAGACTTTTTTCATTGAGTCGGTGTTTTTTAAAATGAAATTCTGAGGCCTTTAGCACATTTCCTATCAGTATTTGATCAATTTCATCATTTCTTTGTTGTAGAGGGCCTGGCTGACCCATAGGGAAACAAATGTGTGTTATATACATACGGTTACTCTTATTTCTGATTATGTCTTTTAACTGATTAAGTAATAAAGTCAATTCTGTATCATCTATAAATTCAGGTTTCAATATGAAAAACAATTCTTTCTCCATCTTTATGATCCATTAACACCATGAAAATATCATATAATTTTGACTATTAGAATTATAAGAATCTAGATCCATTTACTTAAATTTTCAGATTTATAACTTGCCTTTTCTGATTTTTTTGCATAAGTATAGAATGTAGGGGCTACAGTTATTTGTGTTGCCCATATATTGGGAGTAAGAATCCAGTCAGTTCTCTTTATAAGTTGAATTCCCTTGCTTTGGGGACATTGGTTGTTAATCTCGCCCCCAAAATTACTACAAATTCTTTGCCAGGGTTTAATTTATACCCCCAATTTGTCAATTTCATCATTAGTAGCAGGTACTGCTGGATCTATTCCTGCTAATTGATGAAATCTCAATTTTCCTTTTAGAATCAACTCAGAGAGCTTTTCCACATTAGTTTTTAATTTTTTTTACTCAGCTTCTGAAATAACAATATCCATTTGATGGCAATATCGTTCCTCTGCATTAAAATTCCTGTAAGGAAATGTTTAGAGAGTTCATTTGAATAGAATGCAGTTAAGCTTTCCATCCACATGATCCACATGTGTAATCTATAATTTCTGTTCCACCAATGCCAATTCTGTCTCATATTCACCTGGCATCTACTACCTGGGCCCAGCCCTGCCAGCCTCCCTACATTCACTTGGTCAGATGGGCCAGTCCCTTTGGCATTCCCACCCATGAAAATTTTTATATGTCTTTTTCTTGTCAGTGTATACTAAAGAAACAATGCCCATTGCACAATCCACGAAGGTTTGTCTGTCAGTCATTTTAAAGGTAGGTTGTTGGTATCTTTTGAAAATTAGTAGCTGTTGTGTCCTGTTTTTGCACAACCTGAATGCTCAGTGAATGTTCTTTATAAAACCTTCTTATAATTTTTCCAGAACCATATTTATTTGTGGTTTATTGCTAAGATTGGGGGAATGTTTATCTGAGTATTCCATTGCCAAAACAAATCAAATCCCCACAAATTCATTGCAATATTGGAAACATATTGCTTTAATATTCTTCTCTGTCCTTCTATCCCTATACATTCAAGCCATCTCATGCTCTTTTACTTGATATAAAATTTCAATCCCTAAAAGTTGAACATTTACCTCCTGAAGAGGGCAATTTGCTTGCCAAGATTCTTGTGATGTAATTGTTACATCCACCCCTGTGTCTTCCAGACATCCAATGATAACATCATTTATTTGTACTTTAAATTTTGGTCTCTGCTCATTTATAGATATTTGCCAATACACTTACTTTTTTATTTTTCCTGACTCTTTTTGTTCTCTCTTTTATAACTCTTCTATCATCCAGAGTATCATGATTTCTTACAGTAGGAACTTAGATATAGAGTCTATAAATACAGCACTTTGTGCAACTTTGGCCACAATTAGGGCTTCTTTTGAGCACAGTGGCAAAGTAATTGTTTGGATAGACAATGATGCATTTATTTCAATGTTTAATAAATTAAAACAGATGTGGAGTTGAGGTGTAAGTCATTTGTCCAACCACTTTATGAGCTCTGGGATCTTGTGAAGAGATCCATAAGCAGGAGCCATAGTAAGGACTAATTATGACGATAAACATGAAAACATAGACATCCAGAAAAA
>NC_048600.1:0-84956 GCF_003668045.3 Cricetulus griseus | reverse complement strand
ATGGATCTTTATGAGTTCAAGGCCTGTCTGGTCCGGCAGATCGAATTCCAGGACAGGCTCCAAAGTCACAGAAAAACCCTGCCTAAGAAAGAAGTTAAGCTACTGTTTAAGGAATATAAGGTAGCTCTATGCAGTTTTAAGTTCAGCTGTGCTGTTTCAAACATCTTACTAAGTTAAAACCAGTTACAGTCAGACTAAAAATTATTTACAGAAATAAGACCTTACCTAGCCACCTGTATACTTAATGTGTGCTTAAGGCAAGTAATTAAAACAGACAAACAGACCTCTAATGCTTCAGAGATCTTCAGAATATGGCATTTAAATTGTTATCTTTAAAGTTTATAATGTCAGACAGACTGCCAGATCCTGACAATGACCCGAAGATTACAGGCACCTCAGTTCCTGCACCTGGACCAATGAGCAGATGCTCAGATATGAAACCTGCCGCCTGCCAGAACCTGGCCGAGACTGTGGACAAAGCTGCTGGACGCTGGAAAATTGATTGTACCCCTTTGCCTAGACAAAACAAGGTCAGTCTTTTCCATGTCCCTCTTCCACAGAGAGGAAAAAAAAAACCTCTCACAGTATAGGCCTGGCGAAGATTGCTGTTCTTTGAGACAGCTGCCTCCAACGGTAATGGAGAAACTTGGGTTTGGCTAACTGTATATGGACTTGCTTCTGACTGGCTTCTGTCCTTTTTAGTAGATTCGGATAAAATATACCCTTCTCAGATCTCTGAAATATTACTGGTTGTCAGCTTGACAGCATCAGACAGTTAGATCCACTATAGACTAGTCAGTATGTTAGCTGATAAAATAATGACTATCTACTGTTCAGGCACAAGCTCAAGGTTTTTAAGTTTATTTTGGTTGTCATCTAAGTACAAACTTAAAGGGCTTTTCATCAGGCCAAAGGCACCCCTGTCCAATCCATACCTAGCTCTCTGGACAGAAGAAAAATGTACATGCTTATAGCCCAAATCTGTAGTTTTTGCTAGGACTCAAAGTTATAAATGTGTTCTTGCTGTTTGAACAGATATCCAGATATCTGCTTTTTCTGCACTGTGGGCTTCTATAAATAAGTTTTAACCTCTGTTCCTAGTTTAAATATGTCTTAAACAGGTTTCTGCTTCTGACAGACATCTGAGTACCAGTTGCTGACTTCAGACTGTTCTAAGTAGACTGCGAACCCTAGACTTGCTATGGATGTGAACTAGTCTGCTGATATGGACACCCCCTATCTCTGCAACAGTGTCTGCTAACCAGAAGCCCCTGATGGATTCCCCGTTGCCTAAATTCCTTTTTGTTTTTGACTAGCATTTCAACCTTCTGGGGTCCTTAACTTCGTCCCAAAGTCAGCAGGAAGCAGTTTAGAAAAGAATTTCGCCGTCCATTCTCCCTGGTTGAAATGCTAAGTCAAAGGGAACTTCCTTGCGAGGGGATGCCAGTACCTATCACTCCCTGATGGGGACACTAGAGACTGGGTCCTCCTACTCCCCCTAGCATACCCCTAGGCCATATGGGCTCACACCTTTTAAAAAAAAAACTTATAAAGACCAGAGGGACCATCCTACCATTCCCCATTCCTACCAGATCGGGGACACTGTCTGGGTCCGGCGTCACCAGACCTCAGCGCCTACCAGTTGTGAAACTGCCATGCAGCACAAGCTCACATTGTCTGAGGTCTCAGGAAAGGGGCTATGCATAGGCAGTACTGGTTTGACCCCCTGCGTCTCTACTACCGTTCTCAATGCCACTATTGACTTTTGTATATTGACAGAACTTTGGCCCAGGGTCACATATCACCAACCTGAATATATTTATAGGGTACTAGAGAAGTCAACCCGACATAAGAGGGAGCCAATATCCTTTACCGTGGCCCTATTATTAGGAGGGATAACAGTGGGGGCCATAGCAGCCGGCATAGGGACCGGAACCATTGCCTTACAGGGAATTAATCATTTTAAGCTTCTACAACAAGCCATGCACACGGATATCCAGGTCCTAGAAGAGTCAGTCAGTGCACTCGAAAAATCCTTAACATCACTCTCTGAGGTGGTCCTGCAGAACAGACGAGGGTTAGATTTATCATTTTTACAGACCATACAGGAATAATTAGAGACAGCATGGCCAAGCTTAGAGAAAGACCTAACCAGAGACCTTTGAATGAAAGATTTCATTCAGTCACAAGAGAAATGGGGGAATGAAAGGCCCGCTGCCTCTCTGTCTCCCCCCGCCTATGCTGATGCTGGGTGTTCTCTCTGGAGCAGCCGGGATGGGCTGGAGAGTGCAGCGCGGGGCGATAATTGTCAGGCAGCTGCTAGCTGCCGCAGAGCTGCCCTGCTTCACCTTCATCCTGCCCCCCGCCGGCCTCCACTTCCCCCGGCTGCCGTTTTCCCTCCCAAGCCGGTTCACCCAGGCGGGGCTGCCCTGGCACCGCGCCGGGGCTGGGGCCGAGCACCCCTCGCCCCCACGCCCCCCCCGTTGAGAAACACTCCGTCCCAAGGTCTCCGCCCCCAAGGTCAGCCACCTGGGCGCGGAGGGAGGAATCAAGTCTGTTGTACCAGACACCAGACCTTGAGAATATGCTGATCTGGAATGGCTCTGTGCCTCATTTGAACCATCAAATAGAATCCCTGCTCCTAGCTTGCGCCTTTTTCCCTATATAAGGACGCCTTTCCCTTGGCTCGGGGCGCTTGGCCTCAGAAAAGCTAAGTCGCCCCGGGTACCCGCGTCTCCAATAAAGCCTCTTGTTTTTTACATCCAGTTCGTGGCCTCGCTGGTTCCTGGGTGTGTGGGTCTCCCTCTACGAAAGTATCCCTTCGGGGTCTTTCAGTGTGATTTTTGCGGCATTCCTTGGCTCTTATCACCAGGATAATCTTTTGCCACAAATCCTTTTCAGGCCTGTTATTGTACAGTACCTCCTATAATGTCAAAAGCTACACTCATCAAGTCTTCACCAACATGACTGAACAAGGATGACACCTACAGACATGCCAAAGTGGACAGGGTAACACCCACAAGCCCTCAACTCTACACAAGAGAACTTGAGCATTCTACAGGAATGCTAAAAGTGGGAGAAAGTCTTCCCCAAGGAAGAGCACACTAATTGATTGTCCAATACCAAATGGTCATCCTTGAAAACATACATACAATTAACATTATACAGGCTGTCTTAGGGTTTTTATTGCTATGAAGAAGATGCCATGACCATAGCAACTCTTATAAGGAAAACATTTGATTGAGGTGGTGCCTTACAGTTTCAGAGGTTCAGTCCATTATCATCATGGTGGGGACCATGGCAGAGTGCAGGCAGACATGGTGTTGAAGCTGAGAGTCCCACATCTTGCAGGCCACAGAAGTCAACTGAAAGTCAAAGCCTACCCCCCAACAGTGACATACTCCCTCTAAAAAAGCCACATCTCCTAATATCATCAATCTCTTTGGGAACCATTTTCTTTCAAACCACCACAAAGATGGAATAGGTTGTGAGTGTATATGTAATATATATGCATATGTATATATGTGCATTTACATATGATATATATGTAATAACAATGAAAAAAGGATGCCATAAATTTGATAGATAGCAAGGAGTGGTAAAAGGTTTGGAAGGGAGAAATGATGTAATTATAACCTCAAAAATACATGAAAACATATTTAGAATCCCGATTATTATTACTTTTAGAACTACCACCAAGTTACATGTAGTAATGCTAAAAGGCTGTGAGCATGCATATGATGTCTAAATCATTGCTCCACGGAAGCAGTAGGCTCCCAGGAGAGACGGTTGTAGCAGGAAAAGTGGGAGCCTGGGTAAGTGAGAGAAAGCTAGGAAAAGTTCCCAGAAACTGGGGTTAGCATCCAAAGGACACAGGCATGGACATGAAAAGGTTTCACTGAACAAATTTGAAGGGAAAGTAACAAAACACAGAACAAATTATTATTAATAGCACAGAGGTTTTAAGAGTGTCTTTTTATTTTTTTATATTTAAGCCCAGGAGCCAGGAATGGTGGTGCACCTCTAGCAGCTGGAAGATGTAGGCAGGAGGATTGATAAGACCTTGCCCTAGTAGGGATTGAATTTATGACTTCTCAGTTGCTAGGCAGGTACTCTACCACTGAGCTACACCCCTTTGTAAAGCCTCACCTCTTGGCCAAGCATGGCAAGAAAATCATTAATTCAAGGTCAGCCTGGGCTACAAAAGAGAGAAAGAGGGGGAGGGGGAGGAGGAATTGTTTTATTTTGCAGTGCTGGAGACTGAATATGGGATCTCAAACATTTGACAGATTAAGCACTCTACCCAGTCTGTAACGGAATCTAGGGAAGGGCAGATTATTTGAAACTGAGTAAAAATTGACACAGTTTGTACGTTTTAAAATTTATTATGTATACAGTATTCTCCCCGCATGCCAGAAGAGGGCACCAGATCTCATTATAGATGGTTGTGAGCCGCCATGCAGTTGCCAGGAATTGAACAGTTAAGTCTGGAAGAGCAGCCAGTGCTCTTAACCTCTGAGCCATCCATCTCTCCACTCCCCGCCCCGTCTTTTTTTTTTTTTTTAAGATTTAAAGATTGTACTTTTACTAGCAGTATGCATCAACACTGAGGTCATCGGGAATAACGTTCTTTGACGACTTAAGTCATACTTTAGAACAAACCTCATTACTATGCATATGTGTCTGTGTCAGAGGACCGCTTTCCAGAGTCCACCCTTTTCCCACCACATGAGTTCTGGGAACCGAACGCAGGCCGTCAGGCTTGCTCAGCAAGTGTCTTTACTCGCAGAGCCACCTCACCTGCTCAGACGCTAAGCGTGTACGAGCTTCTCAGCTCCGTCTCAGCTCCTGGAGGGAACCGAAACCGGAGCCCCACCCACTGCGCACAGGGCTTTACGCGTGCGCAGTCCTACTGGCGAGACAGTTCACGCGGCCGAAGGGTCAGATTGGACCCGCGAGGCGGAAATACGCCCTTGGAGTTCCGGCGAGCGCAGCCCCGACGAGAGTGGCAGCATGGAGGAGGCGCCCCACGGTGAGCTTGGGGAAGGACGCGGGGGTGGCGGGTCGGGACTAAGCCGCTCTGACTGTTCCCTTGTCTCCGTGCAGGCTGCCCCGGGGCCGACAGCGCCCAGGCGGGCCGAGGAGCCTCGTGCCAGGGATGCCCCAACCAGCGGCTGTGCGCGTCCGGCGCCGGCGCCGCACCAGACCCGGGTGAGGAAGCAGCCGGCAGATCAGGAAGTGGAAGGGGCGGGACCTGAAGGATGAATGACAGCGGCTAGTAGGCAGTATTGTCTGAGGTTGAGGAGCTTGGCGTAGTAGGCGGAGTTTGAGGAGCGAGGGGCGGCTTTAAAGGTCAAATAGCTGAGGAAAGTGGTGGACATGGAGGCCGAGTCTGACCTGTGGCAGTCAGGGAACCAAAATGGCATTAAAGTCAGCTTGGTGGCTCAGGCCTGCTCCCCTAGCACTCTGGGGGTAGTCAGCCTTGGCTACACGATGAGATCCTGGATAAATGAATGAACATTAGGCCCAGGGTGTTGGCACATGCTTGTAATCTTAGCACTTAAGACGTTTTAACTTTTAGAAGAGCATCAGGAGTTCAGAGTCATCCTTGATTATATAGTGAGTTAGAGGCCAGCCTGGGGCGTAGATGAGATCCTGTCTCACAAACAAAAATGTCAGTAACTAAATAGGACTTTAAAGAAGGATAGAATAGAAAAAGAGTTATATAGGACAGGGCACACAAGGCCAAGCACAGAGGGGAAGAGTGGATAAATACTGAGGTCTTTCCAGGCCTGAGTGCTGGCGCATTTCTGTCTCAGATCACTGAGGCTCTGGCTCTGGTAGGGGGAAGAAGCATTTCTTTTAAGGAGTGAGTCTGCTGAGTGAGCACTCAGCAGAAATGAATGGTCATTTTCTCAGTGAAGAGACAGCTGTGAGAATGAGACCAAAGTGGGGAAGAGTAGCAGGAGCAAACAGATAAAACCCTTCAGGAATAAGTGTCGTGCTGGACCAGCTCCAGGCTGAGAGGACTGAGGTCCTACCATAAGGCCCTTGGAAAACAGGAAGCTGAGAGAAGGCTCCGGGGCTGATTGTTGGGCCACCTGCAAATTAGCCCTGAGCAACATTTCTGATTGCCTTCACCATGAAGAATAGTTACCCCACCCTGTAGTTTTTAAGGATTTGAAAAAGATGAGACATTGGAAGCACAGTGAGTTATTGGGATAGGTACTGAATTATGAGCCTGTCTGTCAAGGATTTCTCATCCCTAGCACTAGTGACATTTGAGGCTGATCATTCCTTGTTACTGGGGCTGTCCTATGCTTAAGACACTTAGCATCGTCCTACATACCACTAGTTGTCCCCTCCTTGTGACATCCAAAGAATTTCTGCAGATGTTGACAGATGTCCCTGGTTTGTAAAACTTGACAATCTGCAAGGTTCTGTTCAGGAGGTGGGAGTTTGAACACCTTACCCTCCTGGGAGCCCATGTTCTAGTAGATGAAGCAATGCATAAATCCAACAAGACAATTTCAGGTATGAGAGTATCCATATTTTCTTCCTAGCATTTATATTATTTTGCTGAAGTGATATCTCTTAAGGAGCCTTAGAAACAGCCCTTGGGAAGAAGGACAGTCAAAATCAAGGCAGGGATGTCATCATCTCAATGCTTCTTTGCAGCCGTGGAGGAAATCAAAGAGAAAATGAAGACAGTGAAACATAGAATCTTGGTGCTGTCTGGGAAAGGTGGCGTTGGGAAAAGCACATTCAGTGCACACCTTGCCCATGGCCTGGCAGAGGACGGAGACACACAGGTGGGACCCCTGGGGTATGCCTGAGGGTGGAAGGGGAGGTCTGGGAGGGTGTTCTTGTGTCAGAGGCCCCTGGCGGCTTTAAAGAATGATGCTTAGTCTCCAGGGAACCAACCTCTCTGACTGTGTTGACCCTGCAGAGAGAATGACCAGCTGCCTGGCCACTGCTGAGGTGTTTCACTGGGTTCTCTAGCCCAGAGGGCAGCTAGGAACATGCCTCTTGGCATTCTGGTTGTTACGTTACACCTTTCACACCTGCCCCTTATAAAGATCCTTCTGTTTTCTTCAAATCCAGATCCTGAATTACAGTTTGGTCCATTTCCTGTGAACTGAGAATGGTATTTAGATACTTAAATGGTCACGTCTCAAGTCACACAAGCACCTATATATTTTTGTTTTTCCCCATAGTGCAGAAAACATTTTCTGTTTGCTTCTTCTAGAAATGACCCTGTGCTAGGTCATTCATCTCAGGGTACAGACAGGCCATGTGACACATGCTTGTAAATCCCAGCATTTTGGAGCCTGGAGCAGGAAGATTTGGAATTCAAGGCCAGGCATGGCTATAGAGGGAGACCCTGTCTCAAAACAGACCAACTAACTCAAATCCCTAGTACTCTGCTGGGGTGTGGCTTTAATAAAGGATGGTGCTAACCAAGGGCAGCCCAGCTTCGTATCCCAGTTCTGCCCATATCACTGCTGATGCCCAGGCTGATTGCCAGGCTTTCTCTGCCTCCATTTCTCATCTGTGAGTTGGGGCTCAGAGGCCTGGGTGACAGGGTGCAGTTAAAATGCAAGTACTGCTTCTCCCAGTCAGTGTCCTAGAAATGTCCCTGCTGGTCATCCTCATCATTGCTGCACTTTGCTAACTGAAAATCAGAGGATGATTGCTGTTAGAGTGACCTACCCAACCCACAGTCCAGGGCAGGTTAAATGTTCATTGCTGTTAGAGTGACCTACACAACCCACAGTCCAGGTGGGTTAAATGTTCTATTAAGGGACAGCCTCTTGCCACCAGAGGGTCAAATTTGCATTGCCAGTTGTTGTGCATATGTGTTTTGATCATATGGTCTGCATTTTGCACAAGGTGTTGGGGCTGGAACACAATGGTGGAGCATTTGTCTGCGAAGCAGCTCCCTGCCTCCCACCAAATATCTATATCTCCTAACAACTACAACAAAAATTGATGTGTATTGGTCAGGATAAGCTTAGGCTTGGCTCTGGAGCTGCTGGAAATATTCTTAGACAGCTGTGTAACAGCAATCTCTGCCCAGACAGGCATGGGGAAGCTGTGTTCACATGCCTGTCCTCCATACAAGTGTGTCTCACTACACACTGTCAAGACCTTTCAGTCCCTCTGCTGCACTTTTGGTCCAGGCCAGCAGAGGGCGCAGGAAGTGATCCCTGTGTGTTCTGTGTCTCCCTTCATCACCAGCCAGCATGTAGAGGAAATAGGATTGGAGAAGGAAGAAAGAAGAGAGCATGGGGCAGGTTCCAAAGTTCCCCAGAGGCGCTGCCCTCTGGTTTCCAGACCACCAGTTCTCAGGATGAATGGCTGCCCTTCACAAGACCAGCATATGCTGCTGTGGGCCGATCAGCAGAAGGGCAGGGACAGAAGAGATTGTACCTAAGTCCCCAACAAGAACTTCCCAGATTCTGTTCATATTTTTAAAGATTATTCTTGTTTGTGTGTATGTATCTGTGTGAGTGCCATGTGTGTGCAGACAGGTACATGCAGAGGCCAGAAAAGATAGCTCTGGAGCTAGAGTTAGTGGCAATTTTGAGCTGCCCAATGAGGGTATTGGGAACTGATTGCCCTTTTTGAGGACCTGGGTTCAATTCTTGGCACCCGTATGGCAACTTACAACCATCTAAAAGTCCAGTTTCAGGGGATTTGATAACCTCTTATGGCCTACGTGGACCAGGCATGTATGTGGTACACAGACATACACACAGGTAGGACACCCACACACGTAAAATAAAATTAAAAGGATGTGTTTGGGGTTATGTGTACGAGTGTAGTACCTGTGGAGGTTAGAAGGAGACTCCAGATCCCCTGGTACTGGACTTACAGATGGTCTTGAGCCACTCCACATGGGTGCTATGAGTCAGGCTCTGTTGTAGACCAGCATGGTCTCACATCTCTCCAGTATCTCCTTTCTTATTTTAAGGCTCTTCTGAAAGCTTGCTGTCAACTTGGTCACAGGAAAGTGGGGCTTGCCTAGAGGTCAGCCAGAATTTCTCCTCAGGCCTCCTCTGTGGCCTGACAGTGTCATGGGAAGAGCCCTGGCATTGGAAACATTGACTTTGTCCCCTCTCTGTTCCTTACTTGTTGAACAAGTCCCAGACCTCTCTGAATCTCAGCATCATCTGCTGTGATGCAGAAACCACAGGATACTCCAAGTCTGAGTGAATTAAATCCTGAGTGTCTCAATGACCTGATGTAAGGTCACCCTGTTCCACACTGGGGACTGTGTTGAGTGACTTGCCCTAGGAGTTATACTGTGTCAGTGGCCTGGAAGGTACGTATTACACCTTTCCAGTGAGAAAGTTGAAGCTCAGCCATCTGTTTTGATGTGTCGGTGTGTCTCTGCCCTGTCCTGATTGATATGCATATCTGAAGGGTCTAGCAGTCAGTGATGCTGTCTCTTCTCATCCCCAGGTCGCCCTTCTGGACATTGATATCTGTGGGCCGTCGATTCCCAAGATCATGGGCTTGGAAGGAGAGCAGGTGATGACTGTCAGAGAACCTGACTGGTTCTCTTTGGGCACGCATGTGCAGTAGTAGCTTCTCTGTCCTTCAGCAGCTGTGGATTTGGGGGTCTGGGATTAGACATGAAGTGCATCTACATATGTGAGAAGCATTGGTTTTGGAACCTTTCATGGGTGGGGGAGGGAAACAGCAAGCAGGATGCAGAAGTGAGAGGTGGAAATTCAGCTCTAAGTGGTAACTCAGGACTAGAGTTTGCACTGGAAGTCAGGAAATCTCTCGGTGTCATGGTCTCCTGTAGGGAACTGAGACCTGAATGTGGGACTAGTGAGTGACATGACAGTAGGGCTGTTAGTGCCCTCATTTGGGAAGGACCCCAGAAGCAGGGCCAGGGCTCAGAGGCCGCAGGCAAAGCTGTTTCCTTAACTCTGAGTTCTCTATTCTAGGCACACAGTGTCAAGCAAGGTAGAAAACCCTCATGGGGAAGGCAGAGGACAGGAGGCTAAAGCAGGAAAGGGATTGGCTTCAGCAGAGTGGAGGAACAGGCTTCCCAGTACGGGTAGCTAGAAGGACATTCTAGCTGAGGGGCAAGAGCAGAAGCCTTCAGCCTCAATAAATGGGAAGGTCCCCCAAGCTAGTCTTGGTTACACTGTCATGGCCTTGGGTGTGCATCTGATGATGGGAGAGTGTGCAGTGTCACCCATGTTGAAGTCAAATAGCAGGATTCTTCTCCAGTCAGAGCCCTTGCATCATACACACCCCAGCCTGGGTATAAGCTGCTTACAGTGCAAGTGTGCTTTATGAAGTAGAAGCTAGCCAGGCATGGTGCTATGAGCTCTGGTCCCAGTTACTTGGGAGGGTGAGCCAGGAGGATCACTTGGTTCAGCAGGGCAGGGGGTGTCAGGACCCTGTCTGGAAAACTGAAAGAGGAGAGACACAGTCTGATGTGTAGGTGGAAGTCGCTTAAGTTCTAGTTTCATAATAAACAGAACAGAGTCCAGCCCTGGGGGTCCAGGTCCAGAAGTAGCTCCAGGGGACTTCCTTGTGACTTTGGGCCCTTGCCTCCTGTGGATAGTACTCTGGAGTAAGGGCTCAGGACACTGACTAGGGCAGGTTTTTTCTTTTTTAGACAAGCTCTCACTGGGTAGCCCCGGCTGGCCTGGAACTCACGGAGATCCACTTGCCACTGCCTCCTAAGTGTTGGTATTAAAGGCGTGCCCCACTATGCCTGGATTAAGGGCAGCTTTTAAAATTGTATTTCATTTTATGTGAGTGAGTGTATATCTGTACTCCATGTGCTCACACTGTCCAAAGAATCCAAAAGAGGGTGTCAGATTTGCCAGGAACTGGAATTAGAGACAGATGTGAGCCACCACCATTCAGGTGCTGGAAATTGAACCCAGGTCCTTTGGAAAGATAGCCAGTGCTTTTAACTGTGGAGCCATTACTGCAGCCCCCTCAGGGTAGCCTTGAATCAGCTGTGGCACTAAAGGTCACAGGTAGTAGAGTCCCTTCTGCTCCTTTGCATAGTGACCTGGCCGCCTTACATGTACCCGAAGAAGCAGCAGCTGGCAGCTTCTCTCATTCTTTTTAACTACCTTAGAGTTGTGCCTGATTTGAATAATTTTGGTTCCTTGGTAAGAACAGACAGGGATAGAGGGTGTGTATCAATTAAAGTCTTCATTTCTCAAGTCTCCATTAAAAACTGAGTAAAAGTGCTTGTTGCCAGACCTGATGACCTGAATTCTATTCCTGGGATCCATATAGTAGAAGGAGAATCCTGAAGTGTCTGTCCTCTGACCTCTGTGTGTGCAGTCATGAAACGTACACATACACTAAATAAATGCCATTTAAAAACCTTTTTTATTGGGTGGTGCGGTACAGGGTGGTGAATCGTACTGTGTGAAACCATTCTCTTTGGACACTTTATCAGTGACGACATGACCAGAATGACTGTCATGTTCCCACAGGTTCACCAGAGTGGCTCCGGCTGGTCTCCAGTGGTAAGTTAGCCTCCCTGGGGAGGCAGGGTGTGTGAGTCGGCTGTATCTGATGTGCTATTGGAGGTGGGGTTGGCAAGAACATTTACTGAGGATGTTTTCCAAGTTTGCAGGTAAGATCAAAGACCAGCAGGCCTTGTCTGTAATGGGGCCGATGGACCTGTGCTCTCTGGTTCCACGGTTCCAAAGTGGCATTGTGCACTGAATGACCACAGTGTGTCCCAGTCAAACCTCATCTCCAAGACTGGATTGTGAGGTCTCTGCTCATCCAGATAGGACACCTGAGGAGATGGTGTCCTAACTGTTTGTTTTAGCTTATTGACCTGTTGTTGAGGCACAAGCCACACATGGCCTCTTGTAGATCTCACCTAAGGCTGCAAAGAGCAAGCATAGGTGTGAGGCACATGATACCTTTATCCTGAATTTTTTTTTTTTTTTTCCAAATTCCCTGGGAAGTACCCACATGTAGTTTATGTAGATGTGTTGTGCCCCTGTTCCCACAAGCAAACATGTTTCTCCCCATTATCCCCATTCTCTCTGCAGTATGTGGAGGACAATCTGGGGGTGATGTCTGTTGGTTTCTTGCTCAGCAGCCCTGATGATGCTGTCATCTGGAGGGGACCAAAGAAAAATGGTTTGTCACTCTGCTCCTCTGGCTCAAATTCTTGGTTCTGCTTGCATCCTTTCTGTCAGGGAGACTGCATGCATGGGCTCTGTGGTGTTTAATGATATTACTTTGGTATTACTTTAATGCTATTACTGGGGATGGAGCCCAGGACCTCCTGCATGTGAATGCTCTGATGATATGAGACATGCCAGCTTTCAGTGGAGACACTTTAGTACCTGCTGTGAGCTCTTCTGCTCTTGAGACTTTCTGGACCCGGGAGTCATTTGTAGTGTGCTATCACGTGGCTGGTTTGTGTCAAGGAAGGAAGTGTGAAGTGAAACCCCTTTGCTGAGTCAGTGTGGGGGAAACAAGGTCATGCAGAAAGCATGGCTGGGGGCAAACTCATTCTTGACATGTTGGCCACATGAGTCTGTTGGGGCAACACGTGTGCCATACATAATATAATAATAGCACCCTGACCTCATCATGGCCACCCAACCTGTCTGCAGATCTCACCTGCCCCCTGGGGACAACAGTAGCACTTGTTGAGGGCCCCTGCTATGGAGTGTAGGAATGCTCACGCAGACTGGAGATGTGTGCCAGAAGGAGGGCACACACTCAGCCTTGCTCCCTTCCAGGCATGATCAAGCAGTTCCTCCGTGATGTAGACTGGGGAGATGTCGACTACCTCATTGTAGACACCCCACCTGGCACATCTGATGAACACCTCTCAGTCGTTCAGTATCTGGCTGCGGCACACATTGATGGGGCGGTAATCCTCACCACCCCACAGGTTAGTGAGCGCCAGGCCATGGTCATGCTCCCCAGCACTCTGGTGGTGTACATAGGGTGTCTCGGCTGTCCCCTGGACCACACATGTGTCTTTCAGTGCCCTGTGGCAGTGGGATAACTGCTCTGTGAACTTTGCCAGGAGGTGGCACTCCAGGATGTCCGGAAAGAGATCAGCTTCTGCCACAAGGTGAAGCTGCCCATTATTGGTGTGGTGGAGAACATGAGCGGCTTCATCTGCCCCAAGTGCAAGGTGAGGGACCCAGGGGTGGACCCACTGAGTACCCTTGTCCTGGTGGGTAAACAGAGGGGATGGTTCTCCAGGTTTCTGCTTTCCCTGCTGTGTCAGGAAGGGAGGGGTCCATCAAGCCCTCTTCTGCCTGAGTGAAGATGCTTTGGAGTTTGACATCCAAAATAAGCCACTGTTTTAAAATGTCAGAAAACTAGTGTGTCCTACAATACAGAAGCAAAATAAAACTTCCTCCTCTTTGTGTGTCACAGAAAGAGTCTCAGATCTTCCCTCCCACAACTGGGGGTGCAGAGGCCATGTGCCAGGACCTGAAGATCCCTCTTCTAGGCAGAGTGCCGCTGGATCCACTCATAGGTGAGTCTGAGGGGCCTGTGCTGCTTGCACAGCAGTGGTGGGTCAGAGCTGCACCCACAGAGTCTCCTACAGCCGCAGGAAAGAAGCAGTGAGACCTAAGGCTCAGATCCACCTCCATCACATCCCAGGGACTGTAGGGCCCCTTGGTCACTAGCAGGCATTGAGGCAGCCCATTCGGTGCCATTGCGGTGCACATTGACATGCTGTTGGGGACCATGGTGGGTATTGTAGGATCCTGACATTTGCACCCTGAGTGGCCTTCAGAACTGAGGAAGGGGTGCACACCCATCTCCATCCCAGGCTCACCCAGAATATCCACTTGTGTAGGGAAGAGGAGACAGGCAGGGGCTCAGCTTCCCCACAGATTGTGGTATCCAAAATAATAGTGGAGCTTGTGTGAGTGTAAGTGCCTGTGGGTGGAGCTGTGCCCGGTGCCTGGGTCTGAGAGGGAAGAACCTGACCAGACTGGGCTCAGCTGCTGATGGATGTGCACCCAGGTGAGGGAGCTGGTCTTTCCTGTCAGGGAAGACAGGACTGGATGTTTGAGCAGGGCTTGGTGTATGCCAGGTAGCAGCATGGAGACCTGGGCATGAGGGAATTTCACAGCCAAAGAACTGTATCTCCCCTGGGTTACATATGGTCCTCAGGATGGTGTGTGTGTGTGTGTGTGTGTGAGAGAGAGAGAGAGAGAGAGAGAGAGAGAGAGAGAGAGAGAGAGAGAGAGAGAGAGAGAGAGAGAGAGAGAGTGAGTGTGAAGGACTAGCTGACTGATTCACTCCAGTGTGGGTGACCTGGGCATGAGGGAATTTCACAGCCAAAGAGCTGTATTTCCCCTGGGTTACATATGGTCCTCAGGATGATTGTGTGTGTGTGTGTGTGTGTGTGTGTGTGTGTGTGTGTGTGTGTAGGATCAGCTGACTGATTCACTCCAGTGTGGGTGACCATAAAGATGAAATGATATGAGGTGAAAGCTGAGGGCAGGGTGTGTGCACTGTAGGGTCTGTTCTCCTAAGCAGGAGAGGCTGTGTGTGTTCCACATTGACATGTGTGTTTTTAGAAAGATGCTCCATTCACTCTGCCTATATTTCCTTTCTTAGTTCTTGAGGTTTTGCCACACATGCTCATTGTCTCTGTTGAAAGCCCTGATTCCCTCCCCTGTATTCTCTTTTTCCTGGGCTGCTGGTTAGTGGGTCTCTAATGCAGACTCCTGGGCCCACCCAGAGCAGCAGAGACCGTTCTTTGGGTCTGGAATCTGCATTTGCCACATGCTACCCAAATGACTTGTGGCAACAGCAAAGTAGAAGTGAGGATTTCTGGGGGTGGGGGCACAGCTGAGGCCTCTGTTGTGTTCCCCAGCTTTGCTGTCCTTGAGTGGGTTGCCCCAGGAAGCCATGCCACAGCAAGCACAAAGATTGAGGCTTTCAAAAGGGTCTTATTTTCTCTGTCTCTTTAAGGTAAAAGCTGTGACAAAGGCCAGTCTTTCTTTGTTGAAGCCCCAGATTCACCAGCCACAGCAGCCTACAGAAGTATAATTCACAGTAAGTGTTTGGGACATCTACTGACAGGAAGTCACCAAGAGGAGTGATGTGGGCAGAAGTAGAAGGCTACTGTGACAGCAGGGGTGCTGGCAACCGAATGACCAGCATGGCTCCTCAGGAGACTTCTTTCCATGTTGTGAGCTAATTCTTAGTTTGAGAAGCAAGGAGGGTGGATTTCATAGCATGGGAAATCCAAGCCAGTAAAACTGACTGAAATCCTAAATGTGGTAAACCAGAGCAAGCCATGGCAGCTGCAGGTCTGGCCCCTGCCGAGGTGACAGGAGAGCTCTCACCCTTACTTGTTTTCTAGGGATCCAAGAGTTCTGTAGTTCTCATCCATCCCTGAAGGGGACAGAGACAAGTGCCACCTGCTCCTAGCCACAGAACCTGCAGGCACAGGTCCAGCCCCATCGGTCACATCGGTCAGAGCAGGAAGGTGGGGCCATGGCTACCAGATGCTGACAGGATTTGAAGTCACTTCCTTAAGATACTTTAATCTCCTATCTTCCTGCTTCCTCCAGATCAAAGGTACAGGTACTCTGCATACAGGTGCCATTCATCATAAAATAAAACTGTCTCCATGAACATGCCCCTAGGGCCTGCTTTCTGGAATCCAAGGGACTGGCAAGCTTCTGAGGCACAGGACTCCCAGGAGCTGTTTCTGCCTGGATTATAAGCCTGGGGAGGATTGTGGCTTCTTTGCAGACCCGTGGCTCCCTCAGGTGGACGGAAGTGACAGCAGCCTCGGCCCACACTGGGGTCTCCAGCTCTGAGATCATGCTTTGGCTAGGGTCCATGAAAAAAAACCCTGGAAAGCCCTTAAATCACCCACAGGGTGATGGACACCCTCAGGGCATCAGTAATCCCCAGGATCCCAGACAAATGATTTCCTGGTGCTTTTGAGAGACTGGTGTGACTGTCCGCGTGACCTGAGACTAAGACATAGGAACTGAGAGCTGCCGAGGGAAGTCATTCCAGATTTCCACACCACTGCTGTGACAATGGAAGGTGGGCAACCCCTCCCCTGTCCTTCCTGTCCTCTCCTTCCCCTTTGCACACGTATTTTTAGAATGGACTGGGGTCTCCTTGGGAAGATAGGACCTTTTGTAAGGTCAAAGGGGCCCAGGCAGGCTCTACACTTCAGGTCTCCAGCTTGGACTTGCTCCAGGTCAGCTTGGAGGACTGGGGAGAGTCCTAGACCTGGGGCACAACTGCTCAGGAGCTGTGTGTCCCACGAGTGCCCAGGCCTCTGGCCTGCATCCGTCACTCACCTAACGCTGGTGGATGTCCCGTCCTTCAAGCCTGGGCTTCTCAAAGTCACCTGGGGAAGCCTGCAAGGCAAGAAGAACCATGGCTGTCCCAGCAAAGAGCAGCTCACTTCAAGAGACCCATTGCCACAAGCAGCAGTGTTCGGACCACTGCATAGTGAAGCTATCAGACCAAAACTCCTCTATCCCTCCCTTCAGGAAATACTTCCTGGGCTGGAGAGTGGCTCAGCAGTTAGGAGCACTGACTGCTCTTCAAGAGAACCTGGGTTCAATTCCCAGGACCCACATGGCAGCTCACAACTGTCTGACACCCTCAACACAGACATTCATGCAGGTGAAACACCAATACACATAAAATAATAAATATTTTAAAAAATATTTCCTGACTTCAACTTGTCATTCTTTCATTAATTCTGTGGGGTGTTTTTTGTTTGTTCATTGTGTGTGTGCAAGCATGTGCATTCCGTGAAGCACCTGTGAGCATCAGAGGACAACTTTTGGGGAGTTAGTTTTCTCTCTCTGCCTTGGTTTTGAGGCAGGGTCTCTCACCTGTCTGCACTGTGTACTCCAGGCTAGCTGCCCATGAACTTCTGTGTCTACATTTCATCTTACTCCAGGAGTCCTGCAATTATAGATGTATGCCACCGCATCTGACTGTTGTGGCTTCTTGGGATTGAATTTTGGTTGTCAGGGTTACACATCCACTGAGCCATCTCCCTGGCCACTTCTGTAAGTTTTAATTTATTTAATTTTATGAGGTGAGTGTTTTGTCTGAATGTATGCCTGTGTTAATGTGTGTGCTTGATGCCTGTGGAAATCAGAAGGGGGTGTCAGACCCCCTGGAACTAGAGTTAGAGATGGCTGAGCCACCATGTTGGTACTGGGAACCCAAGCTGTGTCCTCTGCAAAAGCATTGTGTTCTGAACTGCTGAGCCATCTCTCCAGCCCCCAATTCTATAGTTTTAAGTATCACTTAAAACTAAACAGTAGTCACAAAATGTCAAACCCTGACTGCTGATAGGAGCTGTCGATCCTTTACCAGCAGCTAGGGGCAATGAGGAACTAGTGTCTAAAGGACACCTGTTGGAGGTGAGAAGGTTCTGAGAAGGACAGCATTTGCACAGTGCTGTCCCTAGAACTAACTGACATATTGTGCTTTTATTTATATTTATATGCTTATTTATTGAGATAGGATCTCACTATATAGCCCTGGTTTGGCGGGAACTCATGTAGACCAGGCTGGCCTCAAACTTACAGGGGTTCACCTGTCCCTGCCTTCAGAATATGAAGATTAAAGGTGTATGCCATCATGCTGAGCTAGTACTATGCATTGGAAATAGCATGGTAGATACTACATATACACAGTAGAAAACAGTGGTTAGGAATTGCAGTTGCTAACAGGTGCCCTTCACTCTGAGCACCTCTGTCAGAGGAAGGATCCAGGGAAGAACTTGGTCACTCACCGTCTGGAACACAGTCTGGGACAGAAAGCTGGCTGCAACTGTGCTGATGTTGCCCTCACCCCCCATCTTACAAAGGATGTATCCGTAGAGGTTGGCAGCTTGGAGGGAAATCCCTGTGATCACAAGAGCCTGCATGGGGCAGAGCAGAGGGAAGCCTGCTGAGGGTGTGTACTGAATGGGATTTTGCAGACTGTCCCAAGCAAACACTTGTGGACACCTAAGCAACCCAGAGGCTGGGACCACTGTGGTTCACACAGAGGAGACAAGCTGAGAGACAGAAGTCATCCAAAGCCATGGAGCTGGTGTGGTGGAGACAGAAGCCAAACTGTGAAGCCCATTTACTATCACAGTGTTGCTTATATTGTGTCCTGTGTCCTGTGTCCCCATTGAATGGACAGCCCTCCCAAATAAAACCTGAGCACAGTCAGCCTTCCCACCCAAGCAAGGTGGTCTGTTAAAAGATACCATAGTTTTTAATTAAAACTCCTTCCTGAGGGCTGAGATGTAGCTCAGTGGAGAACTTGCCTAGCATGCACACGGCCCCAGTACCTCAGAGACAAAAAATAATTTAATATCCACAATACTCCCTATCTGCTAATGAATGAAACAGAATACAGTATACTCATACCATGGAATATTATTTAACCTTGCAAAGAAACTGTACTGATCTACACCACAGTCTGGTTGGACTTGAACATGCGCTAAGTGAAAGAAGCCACTTTGAAAAAGAACAGAATTGTATGGAGGCAACTCTATATAGGAATGTGGGTACAAGGGGACAGGAAAACAGCATAGAGGGCAATATGGACAAAGTATAGTTTTTTTGGGGGGTAGGGGTGATGAAAATAATTCTAAAATGGGCTAGAGACCTGGCTTAGCAGCTAAGAGAACTTGCTGTTCTCACAGAAGACCTGGGTTTGGTGCCCATCACTCCTGTCAGCAGCTTACAACAGCTTGTAGCTGTAGCTCCAAGGGAACCCATACCCTCTTTGGGCCTCCAAGGGCACCTATACTTGCTGCACATACCACATGCAGACACATACACACACAATTATAATAAAATCTCTTTAGCAAATCCTAAGATTGGTTGTGATGGTTATATAACCCCACAAAAATGGCAGAAGCCCCAGAATATACCCTTCAAATGGTGAATGTATCTGTTATGTGGCCATCTGCATCAAGCTGTTGGTCACCATTGAGTCAGGCCCCTTCTAGCCCCTGGTTCGTCACAGCAGCAGGGGGAGCAGGGTGCATCTTACCAGCCACTTTAGCTTTAAGGAGAACAAGGTGCTGAAGAAGAAGAGGGTCCAGATCACTGGGCAGATGATGAGGCCAAGCCAGAAGATGCGTGCCTCTGCCTCAGTGGCAGCCCCGTGGTTTGGAGAGACCTGGTGGGGGACAGCCATTGGACTTTTTCAAGCAGTGACTCTTATTTTCACTTGTTTACTGTGTATTGTACAGTACAGTACTAAACAGAGGACTTGTGTAGGGCAGTGTCTGGTCTGACACACACACAGAACTCAGGGAACCTGTGTAAACTTCACGCAGTCTTTCCCCAGTTCTCATGAGTTTGTCTTGTCTCAGAGCATACCTTTCTGGCTTCAAATATCCAGTGGCTTTTTCCATCCTCATCTATCTGGTTCCACCATCGAAGACCCACCATGAGTCTTCCAGTTACATTCTGAGGAAAGGGGGCAAAAGGGCTGTGAGCTCACAAGAAACAAAATGGTTAATTGTTTCTCTAGTGGACTTCCTATTTAGCCCAGGCCAGCCTTGAACTCTCTCAAGCCTCCTGCCTTACCTCCTGAGTGGTGAGTATTGAGTGTGCACCAATGCACCTGACTAACACTGGTTGTAAACTGAAGAAGGCATGAAGAGAAGGGTGTGGGACTGGTCAGATGACAGTGGGTGAAGATGATTCTGCCAAGCCTGATGACACAAGTTCGATTCCCTAGCACTCATATGGTGGAAGGAAGTTGTCCTCTGACCACATGTACATTATAGCACATGTGTGCATGCTCACACAAAAAAGAAAAAGGGTGTTGGACTGTAATTGTTCCTTAAGTGGGCTTCCCAGGTTTTCCATCTTTAAGCTTACTTTTTTTTTCTTTGAGACATTGTCTCAGTTGGTTGGCCCAGAACTCACTTTGTAGACCAGGCTGGCCTCAAACTCACAGAGAGCCACTTGCCTCTGCCCAACTACCCCTGCCCTTCTACCCCAAGTGCTGGCATTAAAAATATTTTCCACTATATCGGCCCTACTCACTTTGTAAAGTGGGATTCTGGCCAGGTATGGTGGGCAGTGCATGCCTTGAACCCCAGCTCTCAAGAGGCAGAGACAGGCAGATCTCTGTGAGTTTGACTTAGCCAGGGTTACATAATGAGACACTGTCTCAAAAAAAAACAAAGACTCCGCCCCAAAATAAAGCAGGCATTCACACTATATGTTTATATATGTGTGTGTGTGTATATATCATGAAAATTGTACAAAATCCAAAGCCATATGGGGTCATCAACCCCAGTTGTCACCTATGACAACTGGTCCTGGAAGCTACTTACTGAAGCATTTTTGCTCTCTGATTATAAGTGACATGAGCCTAGCAATCCTTAAAAATATTTCAAACATTAATTTTGTGTGGAGAAGGAGGGCACTCGTGTGCTGCAGCATAGTTGTGGAGGTCAAAGGACAACTCATGGGGATCATTTCTCTCCTTGCACCATGTGGATTCCAGGATCATACTGGGGTCCAAGCTTGCCGACAGGGGCCCTCTCTTGCTGTGCCATCTTGCCTGCCCCTCAGTGTCCTTTTATATGTAGCAACAACTTAAACCAAAGCAGCCCTGGGTCCCACATCTCCATCTGGGAGCAAAGCCCATGTGTCCCTAGAGAAAGAGCTTTACCTTCACAGACCAGAAGTCAAAGGACAGAAGGAGAAGCACAGTGACAAAGCAGCCAACGAAGCTCCTGCTGAACCAGTCACAGCACACATAGGTGACGATGGCGCTCACTCGGAAGAACAGGTGGAAGAAGGTGGCCAGGGGGTGCCTGGAGAGAACCCAGGAGGCACCCTGACTCAGACCCAAGAACAAGGGCATTAAATTCACTTTGGCACCACCAGCGGGGCGTTTGTCCCTGGGTGGTTCAGCTCAAAGCACAGGTAACAGCACTGTTCACCCACTTTAGCATTCCCCAAAGTCTCATGCATCCCAGGCTGGCCTCCATGTGTAGCCAGTAATGTCCCTGAACTTCTGATTCTCCTCCCTACACCACCCACGTGCTAAATTACAGGTGTGTGCTGCCAAACCTGGTCTATATGACCAGGAATCAAACTTGGGACTTGTGCATTTTATGTAAGCACTTCACACCTGAGCTACATCCCCCCCCCCGCCCCCAGCCCCTGAAACGTGTTACAACACTGTCGTGTTTTCTCCCTCCAAGAACCCAGGACTTTCCCCCAATCTGATTCCAAACGTCATCTGCCCTCTTTGAAACAAGTTCACCTTTGAAGTGAAGTGAGACTGATTTCTGTCTTCCCACCCAGCGTCGATAACAGTTCCCTAAAAGTAAAGTTTGGGTCATTCCACCAGCACAGGTGAGCTCATTGGGTAGAACTCTCAGGCTACCAGGCAAGGCATGGTCCAGGAGAATTGAAATAGGGGATCTGGCTCGTGCCAGTTGCTTGTCAATGAGTGGTAACTAGATGCTAGCATTTCCTCAGAAGTTGGTTACTGAGCTGTGTGCCTTCAGATGCCAGCCTGCCTATAGAAGAGCCTGAGCCATGGGAGGCCCTCAGCCTGTAACAGGTGCCTTTTAGAAAATCAGAGAACTAGAACCCAGACAGACCATTAAAATGGACCACTAACCTGTCTGAGGCAGACAGCAATGGCCACAGGGGGCATATGGATGGCAATGGGTGACACTGAGAGGACATAGCTTTCAGTTTCTTATTGTGATGTCCCAGTTTCCAAAAAGCACACAAATAGAGTACATGTAAGTGAGATAGAGCAAAAATGGCAGCATCAGCTATGGGATGACAATGAGAACAGCACTTTGAGGGGTTGGGGATGTAGCTTGCTTGACAAGAGTGGTTACCTGACCTGCACAAGCACTGGGTATGACTCTAGCACTTCATAGGCCAGGAGTTGTGGAGCACACCTGGAATGCCCACACTTGGGTGGTAGAAGCAGGAGGATTAGAGGTTCAAGGTCATCAGCCACATGGGGATGGGGAGGCTAGCCTGGGATACATAAAACCTTGTTTTAAAAATCCGGCTAATCAGCCAGGTGTTGGTGCCTTTAATGCCAGCACTCGGGAGGCAGAGGCAGGCAGATCTCTGTGAGTTCCAGGCCAGCCTAGTCTCCAGAGCGAGTTCCAAAGCTACACAGAGAAAACCTGTCTCGAAAAACCAAGAAAAAAAAAAAAAAAAAACCCCGGCTAATTCTTTCAATAAAATATCACAGACTATGTTCCTCACTAGCCAGTGGTCTGCCCACATGAGACTTCTGGATTTGTTATAAAATATGGATTTCTTTTTTGAATGGCAGGCAGGGGTTAGAGAGATATCTTAGAGGTTAAAGCACTTGCTGTTCCTTCAGAGGGACAAGAGCTCTATTCCCAGCACCCATGTCTGGCGGCTCACAACCCTCCGCAGGCAGGACACATCAGGAATGTCTGAGGTCCAGTCATCCTTATGGATAAGGGGAGGCAGACACACCAGAATTCCCAGGAACTCACAGGCCTGCCTAGGCTAGCCTGTATAGAGGGAAAACAACATGGAGACTCTCAAAATAGGATGAAGGCTGAAGACCAACATCCAAGGTTGTTCTCTGACCACGCATGCACTCTGACATGGGAACACACTCATTCACACTAAGGAACACACGAGCACAGAAGGGCCTCATTCTTCCTTTGTAAAACAGGTGCACTGTCCCTTTCTAGGACCCTGAAGAAATGGTATGGTGGTGGCACCATATGCAGTATTCTGAAACACATACTACTCTGTAATTGGGAACAGCTGTTATCTCAGTCCAGTGTCACTCAAACTGGTCCCACCACCAAGGAGCCACAAAGAAATTCCCCTCTGACCACAACTTTCTCTTTGTCATGCTGTGGGGGGCATTCTGAGGGATCTTCCAGGACTCCTAGTCCCCCCACAACCCAAAAGGGTCCCTCCTCATGCACAAAAGATAGTATTTTCTATTCAGTATCCAGCACCCCCCCTCAAGGAGACACCAAGAAGCCTACTATCTCAAAGGCAATGTAATTGTTTGTTTTTTACTCTTTAGGGGCTCACCACTCAGCTCCCAAATAAATACATGGAGACTTATTCTTACCTATGAATGTCCAGCCTTAGTTTGGCTGTTTCTAGCCAGCTTTTCCAACTTAAATTATCTCATTTCTCCTTAACTATGTTTTACCACTGGGACTTTTACCTTTCTTTATTCTATGTATCTTATTTTCCTTCTTACTCTGTGATTGGCTGTGTGGCTGTGTGGCGGGCCCCTAGTGTCCTCCTCTCCTTTTCCTTTTCTCGCTCCTCACCCTCTTCCCAAGAGTTCTCCTCCTATTTATTCTCTCTGCCTGCCAGCTCCACCTATTCTTTCTCCTGCCTAGCTATTGGCCATTCAGCTCTTTATTAGACCAATCAGATATTTTAGACAGGCAAAATAACAGAGCTTCACAGAGTTAAACAAATGCAGCATGAAAGAATGCAACACATCTTTGGATCATTAAACAAATATTCCATAGCATAAATGAATGTAACACCTCTTAAACTAATATTCCACAACAGGCAAGAGTAGGAAAAATGACCTCAGTGAGGAAAGGGGCAGACCCCTGAGACAAGTTTGTTCAAGTTTCCTTTATTCATAAACCCATTTTCAGTTACAAGTCTTGGAGTGGACAGCCATTTTCATCTTGCCTGGGGTACACAAGGTAGATTCTCAACCTTCAGTATGTGTCGGTCTTACTGAAGGTCTTAACCTGTCCATGGTAGAGGGATTCACAGGTTGTAAGTATAGCCAGACCATGGGATGTCAATCCCACCAAAGAAATGTACTATTCCAATTCCAGGCAACAGGAGGCATGTGAAACACACATTGCTAAGTGAAATCAGCTGTGTAAAGGGGCTGCATCAGCTGATCACAAAATGGCAATGATCTCGAAGAGACGAAACTACAGAGATGGTGAAAAGGCCACTCTGCTAGGGGCTCTGAGAGAGGAAGAGGTGGTGCACAGGGGACTTTGGGTCAGCGAAGCTATTCTTTGTGATAGTATAATGGAGGATACAAATTACCACACATTTATCACATCCCACAGAATGTATGACCAGAAGGGAGAAAAAAGCCCTATGGAAAGGCTGGACTTTGGTTGGTAAGGTATGGTTAAGCAACTGAACAAGTGTGCCAGTTGTGGGATGTGAATAGAAGAGGAAATGTGGGAACTGCAGCTTCTGCTTCTTTTTTCTTTTCTTCCCCCCCCCCTTTTTTAAAGACAGGGTTTTGTGTATCTGTGGTGATATTTTGTTTATGCTCTAACAAATAAAGCTTGCCTGAAGATCAGAGTTAGGAGCTAGCTACTAGTTAGCCATAGAGGCCAGGCAGTGCGATACACATCTTTAACCCAGCACTTAGGAGGCAGAGGCAGGTGTATCTCTGTGAGTTCAAGGCTACCCTGGGCTACAGGAGATTGATCCAGTCTAAAAGAGAAACGGAGCCAGGCGGTGGAGGCTCACACCTTTAATCCCACTATTTGGGAGTCACATGCCTTTAATCCCAGCACTAGGGAGGAGGAGACTGGAGTGACAGACATGGCTGGGCAGACAGAGGAATATAAGGCAGGAGGAGACAGGAGCTCATTGCATTCAATTTGAGTATTCGTAGGTAAAGGATTGCCCCTTTGGTCTGAGGATTCGGTAGAGGTAAGAACTAGTGGCTGGCTGCTTTGCTTCCCTGATATTTCAGCATTAACCCCTATATCTGACTCTGGGTTTTTATTATTAAAACCAATTAGAATTCACATGACATGTATCCCAGCCTTGTCTCCATTCACTATGTAGCCAAGGATAACCTTGAGCTTCTGATCTTCCTTTCTCCACCTCCTGTGTTGTGGGATAGCAGGTACCCACCCTCAATTTCGGTTTATGGTCAGCAGGGATCAGACACAGGACTTTGCACATGCTTGGCAAGCACTAAGCCAACTTAGCCACACCCTCAGCCCTCTGCTTAGCTTTTCTGTAGACCTAAAAACACTCCAAAGAATAAGGCTGGGCCATCACCACCCCTGACTTCAAGCTCTACTATAGAGCTATAGTAATGAAAACAGCTTGGTATTGGGATAAAAAAAAAATACAGGCAGATAGACCAATGGAATCAAATCAAAGACCCTGATATCAACCCACATATCTATGAACACCTAATTTTTGACAAAGAAGCTAAAAATATACAATGGGAAAAGAAAATATATTCAACAAATGGTGCTGGTATAACTGGCTGTCATCATGTAGAAGATGGCAGATAGATCCTTATCTATCACCATGCACAAAACTCAAGTCCAAATGGTTCAAAGACCTCAATATAAATCCATCCGCACTGAACCTCATAGAAGAGAAAGAGGGAAATACATTTGAACACATAGGCACAGGAGACCACTTCCTAAATAGAACACCAGTAGCAAGACTCTGAGAGCAACAATAAATAAAGAGGACCTCCTGAAACTGAGAAGCTTCTGTAAAGCAAAGAACACTGTCAATAAGATAAAACAGCTCCTTACAAAATGGGAAAAGATCTTTACCAACCCCCCCCCATCTGACAGAGGGCTGATCTCCAAAATATACAAAGAACTCAAGAAACTAGAAATCAAACAGCCAAATAATCAAATTTAAAAATGGGATACAGATCTAAATAGAGAATTCTCAACAGAACAATCTCAAAGGGCAGAGAGACCCCTAAGGAAATGATCAACATCAGTAGTCATCAGGGAGATGCAAATCAAAACCACTCTAAGATTCCATCTCACACCAATCAGAATGGCTAAAATCAAAAATACCAATGACAGCTTATGCTGGAGATATATGGAGAAAGGGGAACACTCCTCCATTGCCGGTGGGTGTGCAAACTTGTACAGCCGCTGTGGAAATCAGTATGGCGATTTCTCAGAAAATTAGGGATCAACCTACTTCAAGCCCCTGCAATACCACTGTTAGGCATATACCTGAAGGAGGCACATTCACACCACAAGGACATTTGCTCAACTATGTTCATAGCAACATTATTTGTAACAGCCAGATCTTGGAAACAGCCTAGATGAAGAAACCCTCAACTGAAGAATGGATAAAGAAAATGTAGTATATTTACACAATGAAGTACTACTCAGCGGTAAGAAACAATGACATCCTAAAATTCGAAGGCAAATGGACAGAATTAGAAAAAGCCATCCTAAGTGAGGTAACCCAAAACTAGGAAGACAAATACAGTATGTACTCACTCATAAGTGGATACCAGACATAAAAAAAGGTACCCATCCTACAATCCATAACCCCAGAGAAGCTTTAACCCTCTTAGAGAAACAGACGGAAGCAGATGCAGAAGTCAACAACTAACCAATGGGCCAAGGTCCTGGAGTCAATCAAAGTGAGGGAGGAGCAAAAATATGAACAAAGGAGTCAAGACCATGATGGGAAACCCACAGAATCAGCTGACCCAAGCTAGTGAGAGATCACTGACTCAGGTCTGACAAATAGGGAACCTGCATAAGACCAAATTAGATTCCCTTAATATAGGTGACAATGGTGTGACTGGGACAATATATGAGGCCACTGGCAGTGGGTCCAAGATCTAACTCTAATGCACAAACTGACTTAGTGGAGCCCATTCTATATGGAGAGATACCTTGCCCAGCCTAGAGGGGTGTGGGGGTGAAAAGGTGCCTTGGTCCTGCCTCAATGAAGATGATGGAACAGACTTAGACTTCCTAGGGGAGGTCTTACCCTTTCCATGGAACAGATGGGCAGAGAGGGGGAGTGGAAGGTTTGGAAGGAAAGGGGAGGGGAACTGGGTTTGAAATGTAAAAAATTAATTAAAAAATGAACAACAACAAAAAGAATAGGTATTGGTTATAAAATAAAGGGGATGGGCACCTGAGTGTGGGGCAGTGTGTGTGCGCGCACACAGGGAGTAGCCAGTAACAGTGCCAAGTGGCAGCCTGATTACTACCCAAAAGAACCAAGAAGGTGTCTGTGCAGAAGGCAACTGGACCATTTTCAGCTTGGCACAAACAACCCCTTTTCACCACTTTTCACAGCAGCCTTAAACAAGGGGTAAAGGCCACTGCCCTAAATGCAGCAGGAGTCTAACAATTGTCTTTAAAAACTGTTCTTGGGCTAGCAAGATGGCTTAAGTGGTATTCTGAGTTCATTCCCAGGACCTACATGGTAAAAAGAGAACCAACTCTTGCAAGTTGTCTGACCTCTACATGTCTGCACCTTCCCTTGCACACATGAAGAAAGGAAGGAAGGAAAGAACGAAGGAAGGGATGAAGGAAGGGAAGGGCAATTCTTTATTTGTTTACTTTCAAAATTGCACTCAGGGTTTATGCTTAGTTTTCTTTGTGTATATGCAGATGTATGCACAGCTGCACTCACCTGTGTGTATGCAGAAGTGTACAGGTGCACTCATCTATGTGTATACAGATGTGTGTGCAGGTGCACTCACCTGTGTGTATACAGATGTGTGCACAGGTGCACTCACCTGTGTGTATGTAGATGTGTGTGAGGTGCACTCACCTGTGTGTATGGAGATGTGTGTGAGGTGCACTCACCTATGTGTATGCAGATGTGTGTACAGGTGCACTCACCTGTGTGTATGCAGATGTGTGCACAGGTGCACTCACCTGTGTGTATGCAGATGTGTGCACAGGTGCACTCACCTGTGTGTATGCAGATTGTGCACAGATGCACTCACCTGTGTGTATGCAGATTGTGCACAGGTGCACTCACCTGTGTGTATGCAGATGTGTGCACTCACCTGTGGTATACAGATGTGTGCGCAGGTGCACTCACCTGTGTGTATGCAGATGTGTGCACAGGTGCACTCACCTGTGTGTATGCAGATTGTGCACAGGTGCACTCACCTGTGTGTATGCAGATGTGTGCACTCACCTGTGGTATACAGATGTGTGCACAGGTGCACTCACCTGTGTGTATGCAGATGTGTGCACAGGTGCACTCACCTGGGTGAGATTCTGTAAAGGAAAGAGGTCAATGTCAAATTCCTTCAACCGCTCCCTACCTTTTTATGATTTTTAAAAATATTATGTATTTATTTATTTATTTATAGACAAGTCCTTAACTATCTAGCCTTGGCTGGCCTGGAATTGACAGGGATATATGTCTTCCTCTGCCTCCTGAGTGCTTGGAGTAAAGGTGTGTGTTACCACACTCAGCCTCTCTCTTCTGATTTGGAGATAAGGTCTTTCACTGACCCTGGAACTAGCAGCTGTGGCTAGACTAGCCAGTTAGTGAGCCTGTCTCTATGCCCCAGAACTGGAGTTACAGGCATGTGCTGGCACAGTATTATCTGATGGGAATGGCAAAAGTCATAAGGCCAGCATAGCTTCTTGACAAAGATCCAGGAAAGCTGAGTCATATGATGGTCGCAGTGCCACCTTTGGTTTTCATCTCCATCTGTTGCATACTTGGGGGACTTTTAATATTTATACTATTTGTGGATATCAGGTTGATGGAAAAGTTCTTATGAATCATTTATGCCTTCTCCCACAAGTACTGTTTCTAAGCTTTCTCAGGAAAGTCCTGAACACACTACCCCTCATGCTTCTAGGGAGATATCCTTATCAACTTGAAGGCCTTCCTTATGCCTTAGAAGTTACAATTCACATAAAGAAACCAGGAGATCTCTTTATGAGGCTATGAGATAGTATTGAAACATCTGTCTCTGTATTTACTCAGGAAGAAGATAATCAAAACAAAGTAAACTTAAAAAGGTCAACAAGATTCAGTGGGCTAGATCAGATTGCAAGCCTCTTCCCACTATACACTCAGGCAATTATGTGGCATATAACAGCAACAAAGTTAGATTAGCTGATGTTACCTCTGCCCTACACAGACACTTACATTGATGGGCAAAGAATGGAGTGGAAAGATGATAAAAGAATAAGATGTCATGACCTCCTTTCTTAGAAATGTTAGCACATACAGAGGCACTATGGTGTCATTTGATCAAGGAACAAAAGATGCCAGGATTAGACATATAGACAAATTCTATAAAGATATAAAATATAAACATTGTATTTTGCCAGAATTTGAATAATACCTGCCTGAGGATTTTCATGGGCACTCTGACCATTAAGAGTTAATAATACACTGTTTGGGACATGGCAATATGCCTGGGCTGGCTTAGAGATTCTGTTTTGGTCTAGTGTCCTTGTAGCCACAAAAGCTACTGGCCTAAGAACAGGCCATCATGTGCCTCTAGATTCTTAAAAATTGGGTTTATGGGGTTGATGAGTAAAAATGGTTATAAAAAATAACTTTATCAATGATGATTAAACTTGAGGGAAAATGATAGTAAAAGATAACTCTGTTGCGTCACAGTTTATCAATGATTGCTTAAAGATGTACAAGAGGAAGTAAGGCACATGTCCAAAACCAAAAATGATATGGTCTATGTTTTGGAACAACATGAATCTATCCCTGCTTACTGAATTCTGTAAAAGTAAAGAAGCACTCTGGCTGCTAGTCAATCAGGCTGCAAGATTCTCCCGACCATCAAGCCTGGCTCACTCCATCCCCTTACATCCCCTCGGACCTGACCGTCAACTGCTGGGGCTGGCTCCTGGCAATGTGCCACCATGCTTGTCTTTTCCATGAGTGCTGGGAATCAGAACTTGGTTACTTCTGCTTTCACAGCAATCATTTTACCCACTGAGCCATAACCTCTGATCCAGTAGCTCAAGTTGACTTAGAATTTGTAGTCCTCATGACTCGGTTTCCAAGTCTGTGATTATAGTTGTAAAGTACCATGCCTAGTTGCACTAGTGAGTGTGCGCGTGTGCGCTTGTGCGTGCGTGCATGCGTGTGTGTGCGTGCGTGCGTGCGTGCGTGCGTGCGTGTGTGTGTGTGTGTGTGTGTGTGTGTGTGTGTGTAGGCCAGATATCAGCTTCCAATATTGTTCCTGAGAACCGATCAACCTTGTTTTCAGAGAAGAGGTCTCTCCTTGGCCTGGTACCCACAGGCTGAGGAGACTGGCTGGCCTAGCTCTGCCTCCACAGCACTCACCAGTAATGCCTGGCTCTTTACCTATCCCACACCTGCACGTAGGATCTCTTGCATGAATTCCACACCAAACATCCTATTTTAGTTTCTGTCAGCCCTTAGGCATTCTTGAATGTTGTGCTTTTTAGTGTGGCACAGGCATAAATGAAGACGGGCACTGGACCCTGGCATAATTCCACCTTGTGCCTTCCCAGTCCTGTGTCTCCCTCTTCCACCTTTCCTCTCCAGTCACCTTGGATTTCAGGGACTGACCTTTGTGACAAGTCACTCAAAACTACACCCAGCTAAGGTGAGTCTGCACAACAGGTCATGTTCACAGTTACCCACCCTTGTGAGGCCACATGATGGGGCAGCAGTGACACTGTAACCCTGACTACATCCTGTCAGGCCATGACAGTAGTGACTTCTTCAGGCCCACCTTCAGGAGATCAAGACTGCTCTCAGACACCTTCGCCAGAACTGCTTAACCACGTGTAGACTCTTGCCAGCACTGTCTCCTTTCTTTCTCCAGTTAAACTCAATGCTCCTGCTAACACCCTGAAGACAGAGTTGGGGGCCCTGGACCCATCTATCTTGTCCTTTTCCCAATGTGGCCACACCGAACACATCTCTCTTTCTTGTCTCTTCTAGTTGGTAGGTGGCCCAGCTCAGCTGGCTGAGACTGCTGGCTAAGGCATTATCATCTTCCTTTCTCAGTCACCTTCCTGCTAGCAGCAGCCTTTGAGCATATGCATGAATCTGGTCTCAAGTGAGACCAGAATCAGAGGCTGAGAACAAGACAGCTCAGCCACACTGACAAGGACCCCAGTGAGGAGAACACCAGCTCCACTGTTCTCTGTCCTTCTGTGTAAATTTGAATGAAACAGTAGACCAAGAAAGACCACAGGAAGCTGGCCTGAAGTTTGCACAGAGACACAACTGCCTTCCAGGACAGATGGACTCACAGAGTAGTGTTCTGGTGCCTTGGATAGCCCATCTGTGGTTCGGGGAAAAAAAAAAAACACACCTAAAAATCCCCAACTGGTAGTTGGTCATTGCAGCTGGATGCCTGAGGAAAATTCCAGAACACAAGTCCTTTTTCTAGGTTTATCAGTTCCTCTTTAGATGAGGGGAGTGGGATGGGGTGGGACATCGGATATGGGGCACAAATGTCAGCCTCCCAGTGACAGAGTCCAGATGCTCAATCCTGCCCTGGAGGAGACACAAGACTGTGTGTGTGTGTGTGTGTGTGTGTGTGTGTGTGTGTGTGTGTGTGTGTAGACAGAGGACAACCTCAGCTGTCATTTTCCAGAAGCCATATACCTCATTTTTGAGAGACAATGTCTTTCAATGGTACCTGAGGCCACTGAGGAAGATGGCTGGCTGGCCAGCCAGCTTCAAGGATCTGTCTCCCCAGTGCTGGGTTTATAATGCAGCACTATGCCTAGGTTTTCCCATGGGTCTGAGCGTTGAACTTAGTTGTTACACTTGCAAGACAAGCACTTTGTAGATGAAGTGCTCTCTCTGGTCCTGGGCTTAGTCATCTCTCCACCTGCTCACTCCTGATCTCCCGGGAACCTGCTGGGATTGTAGCACCTTCACCACCTCATCTTGTCATCAACAGCCTTCTGCTTCGTTTCCAAAGTCAATTCATAGCCAAGAATAAAGCAGAGGTAGGGGGACAGGGGATAGCAGGCACCCAAGTCTGAGGAAGCAGAAATTTCTATCACCCTCCAGGAAGCCTGGGGCTGTGCACACTCAGGACCTGCCACCAAGGCACTTGTATCTCATTCTTCTGTAGAATGACCCAGGTGCAAGGCAGTCTCCATCATAACAGATGACAACATGGCCTTCTGATCCCACCAGAGCCTGGATGGGTGGATTCTGGGGCCATCAGGATGTTGGAGTAGATGCTGGTTGCCAAGTGCTCACAGTTCTCACTAAAAGTCTGTACAGCTGAGGTTTGTGTATGGAAGTGAAGAACAGAGACTTCCCTCTGACCACCACAGTTTTCTCCTCTTGTTTCTGTTCTTTATTTTATCTTAAAGGCATAGACCAACTTTAGAAGCTGGTTGGCTTAGTATCAAATAGAGGGAAGTACATGGGGATGACTCAGCAGGCCGTTTGCTCAGCCCAGGCTGCAGGGGTTCACCTAGCACCAACCACAGTCTGAATTAGGCCTGATCTGTTCTCTGATGCTGCTGGAGCCCTGGACCCATCCTTTAGCCAAGCCTCTGGAGTTTTCTAAAAACATAGAGACCCAAAGAACTGAAACCAGAGACTCAAACAAAGCTATGTACTGTTTACAGCTGTTCACAAAAGTATTAATCAGAATGGACCAAAACAAATGCCCCAAATGTCCACTGATTGATAAGCAGAAAGTGATCTAACCATGCGGTGGTCTATCATCAGTTACAGTAACGTGTGGTACGTGCTCTAGATGGTCCACCCTTGAAAACCTGATGCTAAGTGATGCACAAAAGGACAGGTGTCATGTCTGGAAGTTTGTATGTGGTGCCTGGAACAGTCATAGAGACAGAGATAGAAAGGAGGATTGGGGCTGGGCAGCTCAGTGGTTAAGAGTACTTCCTTGTTCTTGCAGAAGATCCCACTTTTGGTTCTCAGCATCCATGACAGGAGGCTCACAATTGCCTGACTCCAGCACCAAGGAGTTAGACAACCTCTTCTGGCATCTGAGAACACCAGCACACATGTGACATGCACGTACGAACACACACACACACACACACACACACACACACACACACACACACACACACACACAAAGAAAAGAGAGGATTAGAGATTATTGAGGGCTGGGGTAGGAGCAGTGGAGACTGTTTTCTGAGTACAGTCCGGAAGATGAGAGAATTCCTGGAAGGGGTGGTGGTGGTATCTGCACAAAATGAGTGACGTTACTACCACAGAACTATGCGCATGGAAAATTAAAATGATCAACCAGACTGTTCAGTGAGTAAAGGTGCCTGCTGTCAAGCCTCACAACCCTGTTGAACCCCTGGGACCCACATGGTAGAAGGAAAGAACCAACTGTTCACATTATGTATTCAGTGTGTGTGTGTGTGTGTGTGTGTGTGTGTGTCACATCACAGGTGGAGGTCAGAGGACAACTTTCTGGAGCCCTTGCCTTCCACCACGTGGGTTCCAGGGATCCAACTCTGGTTGTCAGGTGGAGACCTTAACCCACTAATCATCTCACTGGCCCAATAAATATAATTAAAAAAAAACTTTTAAAAAAGAAAATGGTTAAAATGGTCAGTTTATTACAATAAAAATGTGAAGAAAAGCAGTGAAGTACCTTTGTATAAGTGCCTGTGTCCACCCTCAACTGCAAACCAAACATATTCAAGCATGAGGGCCAGAGTTCGGATTCCCAGGATCCAAATATAAAACCAGGCATGGTGGTTTGCACCTAGCATCCCAGAGCTAGGGAGGCAGAGACAAGGGTGTTTCTCTGGAGCTTGCTGGCCAGCCAGCCTAAGTCAATCATCTCCACTGGTTCACTTTCAGTCAGTTCACTGGAAGACCCCATCTCAAAAAATAAGGTGGAGGATGACTTGATGTCCATGTCAGATCTCCACATGAATACTCATTTGCAGCCCCACCCCACCCCAAACATACATGCAAAAATATTTGAGGGGGAAAAACTAAAATCATTACGCAATATGGCCTAACATTTGTGTAGGTGACACTGTCATTGTATAGATGCAGCAAGTCCTTTAGATGTGGCTGATGGCATATGGGAAGATGTTCATAAGTTGCATGTCAAAACTATGTCATTTTATATAAGGATGTGACCATCCTCAGATTTTGGTACCTAAGAAGAGTCCCGGAACTAGCCACCTTGGGTGCTGAAGGACAAATGTCCAACTCTGTGGAGGAGCCTTGAAAACACCATGTTAAGTAAAAGAAGCTAGACACAAAGGGTCACGTGTGATGATTTAATTTCTATGGGCTATCTAGAATAGGCAGACGACAGTAGGGTGTGTTAATGGTTGTCAGGGGCTATGGCGAAAGAGATACAGAGTCTGTGTGGTGGGGTTTCCCTTGGAGTGATAAAAATATTCTGGAATTAGTGGGGGAAGTGTGCATGGCACTGTGAATGTACTCAGGTCTGCTAAGAGGAAGGGGGTGGGGAGAAAGAAGGAAAGTGGGGGAAGGTGGGCCCTGATGTCACTGACTCTCTTTCAGAAAGAAGGCAGCAGAATGGGCCAGACAGTCCTCAGTACAAGCTCAGACTCTGAACTTGGCAGTTGCCCTGGTTCAAGTCTCAGTTCCTCCACCGAGCTCAACAAAGGGAAGATGGCAGAGGAGTTTCCCTGTACTGCCAGTACCACGTTGCTATCCCTGGTCATTGCCCACCAGGCAGTAATCTAGGCCCTTTGGTGTGTCATATTTCTCATGTAATTGTCCCCACAACTCCATGAAGTTCGTGCTGATCACTTGTGTGATCTTGAAGCTTGGACTGTGTGCCAGTGTCCTGTCTGTGAAATGGGAGAAGTCAGAGCTGCCACGATGCACACCTCCCAGGGGGCCTGGTTCAACCACAGTGTGTGGGAGTTGCACACCTGGGAGTAGTAGAGGGTATCAGAGTGTAGCCACAGCAGCACCAGGGCAATGACCCGGGATAACAACGTGGTACTGGCAGTACAGGGAAATGCCTCTGCCATCTTCCCTTCGTTGAGCTCAGTGCTTTTCCAGATGGGAACTACCAGGGCCATGGCTGTGGCTAAGGGGTGTGGGCCAGAGACACAGTTCCATAATAGTGCCTCAGCAGCCTGAAGAGCTCTGGAATTCTGACCCTCCTGCCTTGTCTCCCGTGCTAGGATTATAGACATGCTGGGGATGCACCCAGGGCATCATGAATGCTAGGCATCCCACCCCAGCACCAGAGCTGATGGTCTTTAAGAGCAGATCTTTAAACACAGACTGAAGAGTGAATGGGCATTAGGAAGAGGGGGGCTCTGGGAAAAGAGGCCCAGACTCAAGTGTACATCTGGGCCCCAAGAGAAAGCTACACCCTCAGGGTTTAGCATAGAAGTCAGGTATACAATTTTGGTGGCCTCTGAGGAACATGCTAAAGGGTTTGTAAAGTCCTCTTTCCTTCTTTTGCATCTGATAAAGGAATATGTTTGTGCACATTTATTCTTTAAACATGGCATTGCTGGTTTAACATGCATCTCTCTCTCTCTCTCTCTCTCTCTCTCTCTCTCTCTCTCTCTCTCTCTCTTTCTCTCTCTCTCTCTCCCTCTTTTTCTCCCTCTCTCTGTGTAGGCCAGAGGTCAACATCTGGTTCTTCTTCATTTCTGCACCTTATTTTTGTGACAAGGTCTCTCACTAAACCTGAAGCATTCTATTTTAGCTAGACTAGCCATCAAGAGAGTGCCCCTGGAATCCTCTTTCCTCAGCCACCCACCCCTACCTCCTATACCTCCCCACCATACTCATCTTCTGCCCCCTAGCACTGGGGTTACAGAAGTGGGCCACTATGCCTAGGTTTTATGTGAGTGTTGGGCATTTGAACTCAAGTCCTCATGTTTGCACAGCAAGCACTTTTCCCACTGAACGGTCCCCAACCCTCTTAACATTATTTGAAATATCTCTATATAGAAGGAAGACTTTGTCTTGTGTAGGCAACCTTCCCAGTAAATTTTGTTAACTGTGCTGTAATTCTTGGCTCTCAGTAGGCGAGATACTTCAACTGGACTTGGGGGTGAGGGATTCCCAACATTTCTTCCAGCACAGACATCATTCAACCCATAAATGGGGTGTGGGCCAGAGACACAGTTCCATAATAGTGCCTCAGCAGCCTGAAGAGCTCTGGAATTCTGACCCTCCTGCCTTGTCTCCCGTGCTAGGATTATAGACATGCTGGGGATGCACCCAGGATGCCCACCCAGGATGCACCCAGGATGGCCCACTTTTCATCACATCATAGGTGATGTGAACTGCCTAGATTGAAAGCAAAAAAGCAATTATGTTCACAGGGGATCTGCTGCAGAGGGCTCTGGGTAGGGGTGGAACCATAATGCTAAATCCACTACCTAGTTGCATTGGGTAGGCCTCCATGTCTTCTGAGCTTCTGCAATTTGGTTTGTTGATGGATGGTGCCACAGGCCAGCAGCTGCCTGGAACCAGGGGAACAAAGGTCCACTCTGACAGCCCTAAGCATTGCAGCTGTTCCCAGAGCATCAGGCTTGACCTAAAGGCCAGAACTAATAGCACAGGTAAATACATCATACCCGGTCTCCAAATTCCAGGAAGAGAGGGAAACAAGGATATGATGAGGCTGGGCATTTGGGATATTCTAGAGAATAGAGAAACTGCTACACTGTGAATCAACTCATAAAGACAGAGGCACATAGGAAGAGGCTCATATTAGCCAAGGCGGCTGAGTATGGATGCTTGCTGTCAAGCCTGACCACCTGAGTTCAATCCCTGGGACCCTCAAGGTGGGAAGAGAGAACCAACTCCCACAGGTTGTTATTCGACCTCCATAAGCCAGGGTGGCATATGTGTGCTGCATCAACCAACCAAGCAATGAATACATTAAAAATGAAATCATATCTTTGTCTGTGATTTCACAGGATATATTTTAAAATCAATCACTGGTCACCTACTGGAGGAGGCAAGGAACTGGCTCATGACTTTCACAAAATCTGAAGATGAACTGCAAGAATTCAGGGATGTGTTCATATTTCCTCTATGATGTATACCTTCCAGTAACTAAATGTTTAGCTGAAGATTGTATTAGTTACTTTCACAGCACTATGACCACAGCACATGACAGGGACTGGGTAAGAAAAGGTTATTTTGGCTCATGGTTTTAGAGGGTTTCAGTCCATCTTGGTGGACAGGTCATGGTGGCAAGGACATGTGAATGGAGACTGTTCATAGCAGACCAGGAAAGAGAGGGGGAAACCAAACTCAGGGCTTCTGCAAGAGTAGGTGCTGTTAGCTATAGCCATCTCTCCAACCCACTTTCAGGCATTTCAGTATTTCTGGAATCAGGATGCTTCACTGAAGGCTGCATGTCTTCCACCCCATGTTCAGTTCTCAGCTCTGCCTCCCAAAACAAAAGCATCAGCACTGCTCCTTGTGTGGGGGATCAGAGACAAAGGCCATCTCTGGGCAGGGTTACACAATGGGAGAACTGAGTGGCACCCAATCCACTCAGCCAGCACTGACTCCCCACCTCTGCCAAGTGTGGGAGTCCCCACAGGCTGGCTTTTTAATTTCCTGTAACCACATGGTGGTTTTCAAAGTGTCCCCATTTCTTGGCATAGAAGGCTATTTCAGATCGGGTCAGAATTGTTTCTGCCTCAAGTTTTGAAGTCCTCCTAGACATGCCACCAGAAAACTGGTCTGAAATATCCAGGGCCTAAGCAGAAAAATCAAAAGTTAATTTCTTGGGTTACAGACTGAGTTCAAGGCCATCCAGCAACTTGGTGAGGCTGTGTCCGAAAATAAAAAGCAGAAAAAGAAAGCTGGGGACAGACAAAAGTTTATCTAGCACTCACAAGATTGGGTGGGGGAGCAAACTCCAGCCTGGGGGGGGTAAAGATTTGGAATCCACTTCCCTCTCTTGAAAGAATCCTGGGTCCCTTGAGTGGCAAAGGTAATTAAGAATCCATATCTGGGAGGTTGAGGCAGGGGGGGTTCTGAGTTCCAGACCAGCCTGGGTTACATAGCAAGACTTTGTTAGACACACACACACACACACACACACACACACACACACACACACCACCCCCACCACCACCACCACCACCACCACCACCACACCAACAACAACAACAACAACAACAACAACACACTGGGATTGCAGGTTAATAGGATGTAGGGGAAGAGTGGGGCATCTGTGATACCGACTGGGTTCAAGAACATAAACATATGTTTAAAGACAACATTGCCAGAACTGTCTCTCAAGGGCACAAAAACTGTAAAGGACGCATGGAAAAAATGCAGATTAAATAAAGCATGGGGTTCTTTCCCTGTGTTCTGCTTCTGGAAGAATGTCCTGTTCTTAATGTACAGGGATGAGTGAGCACGGAAAGGGCATATGGTAGCTATTTGTGCCTTTCCTTTGTTGATGTATTGATTAGTGGGTTTACTTTGAGATAGGGTCTCATGTAGCCCAGGCTAGCCTTGATCTCCCTATATAGATGAGAATGACCCTGAACCTCCTCCAATCCATCTCCTCTGCCTCCCACATGCTGGGATCACAGGAGTCTACCTTCATGCCTGGCTTTGCAGTGCTATTCTAAAACACTGAACTTCCAAAATCCTTCTGTGGAGCTGGAGATATGGCTTGTCCATAATACCACTTGTTGCTCTCCAGGGGACCTGAGTTCATTTCCCAGAGCCTACTTTGGCAGCTTGGAATAGTCTGTAACTCCAGTCCCGGGCATCTGATCCCCTCTTCTAAACTCCATGAGTACCAGGCACAAACGTGATACATATATATGCACAGCTAAAACATTTTTACATGTAAATAATTTTGAATTTCTAAAAGAAAATATTTTTAAAAGATATTTTAAAATCCCTTTGTGGATATTAACTTGAAGTGCTATTTTTCAAGTTAACATATCTAGTGGCCATATGCATCAGCATACTAAAAATAGGGCATTGTGTATTTGGGGCCTATGTGTATTTTTGTTTGCAGGTTTATTTGGCATTCAGAGTAGCCACAGATAGGCCATTCAGGTGCCTCAGCAGGTAATGGAGCCTGCCAACTTCAGCCCTTGGGACCTACAAGATGGAAGGAGAGACTCCTCCAAGTTGTCCTCCCACCTCCACAAAGGCCATGACGCGCTCTACACACTCGTCTTTTTAAAAAAGGAAAATAATCACTGATGCTAACTTGACCTTGTTTAAGTTGCCTAAAGACACAGAATTAATTTTAGGATAAAATATTTTTCAATTTATCTTCAACATCATTCCATAAATATTACTAAATAAATTTAGCTTCAAGCAATAGCCCACTGATTGGGTACCTGCTGCTTGCCAGGTATAGGCTGGGGCAGAGTGCACTGAGCAAAATGGAGAGCTGCACCCTTCTACGGTGAGTTATATGGATGCCAATGTGGGGTTTCTACGTAATGCGGATGGGGTCAATAGAGCCATCAAAATATTGCAGCACCTGCTCCGTCCATTACAGTAGACAACAGTGCACAGCATCACCAGCTAGCCCTGATTTCAGAGCACTGACCCCTTTAGTCACAGAGGCTTGTCCCATGGCAGAGTGTGCTGCTCAACGACGTATTTATAAATGTAGGAGCCCAAGATGTGGACACAGCTTCTGGCCAATGGGCCAGGATCAGTCAGGGACTGTAAGGAACCTGGGTTTCAACTTGAAGTTCCTAAAGGGATCTTTTCTAAGACAATGTCACCAGCATTTATGACTGCCCTTTGTACCAGTATTTTGATATTTACCCCTCCCAATCTAAAACGGAGCTCCATGGACTCTGACCGATGTCCATCCCTCATCTCCAAACACTTTCCAGACACGGGGGCAAGGTTCGGGCCAGTTACCCTTCAATGGCCTTGCTGCTGACACAGCTCATACAGACAAGTTCATGTGAATAAGAAACACACATGGAAGGGGAAGTGTAATCTTCAGAGATTCGAGTAGTTAATTTCAAAATAAGTAATGATGTGCCTGATCAAAGAGAACTGAAAGCTCATAGTTCCCTGATTTTGAGGGTTATTTTTCCTTTGTGTTCCAGAACCTTCCTTAATCTTAAACTGCCTACTCCTGATGGAACTGCCATATGTATCCGGTTTAGGTTTTGCTGTTGTTGCTGTTGTTGTTGTTGTTGTTGTTGTTGTTGTTGTTGTTTGAGAGGGTTGATAGGGTCTGGAGCTGAGGCTGGCTTCAAACTTGCAAACTTGCTCGGTTGCCCAGGTTTGCCTCAAACTTACAGATTCTTCTGCCTCTGATTCCTGAGTGCTGGGATTAAAGGTGTGCTCCGTGATGCCAGGGTTTGAAATTTTTTTATTTACGCGTCTTAATTTCTCTATCTTTCTAGATTGATTTTAGACAGCAAGAGCGAATGTGTTCCCCAAAGGCACATGGGAGTCTTGGTGAGGGTTGTCATCTACTAAACGGTCAGACATTTAGGTTAATAAGAAAATCAAAATTATTGTTTCCTTAGCATTCTGGAGCATGGTGTGTGTGTGTGTGTGTGTGTGTGTGTGTGTGTGTGTGTGTGTGTGTGTGTGTCTGTATGTGTGTATGAGTGCTTGCATGTGTGTGTGCCTGTATATGTGTATGCTTATATTGTTTCGAAAGAATGACTGGTCACCAAACCATCCCAAGTGCTGTCACCCACCCCCTTCCTTCCTTTCCCCTGTCTTCAGCTTCTCTTGATCAACATCACACATAGAAGTAATGAAACAGCTCCAAGTTCCCTTAAACACTAGTTTTAGCTTATCTAGACCCGGACTCTAAATAGAAGCTGGGCCTGATGGCACATATCTATAATCTCAGCACTCAGGAGCTGTCCAAGGGCATCTGGAGGACAATGCCATTTTGGCTAAATAGTGAACTGAAATCAGCCTAGGCCTTATGACCAATTAACTGAGGAACAAAACTCTTAAACTCCCAATAGAGAATATTATAAATCCAAATTGGTGATTTTGATTACAGGGTACAGTATCTGAACATTTTTAGTTGCCACCAAGTGAGGGTTTGGATGCAGAGGGCAGACATTCTGCTAATGACCCGCAGTGCACAGGTCACCCTACCACAAATAGTGATCTGGTCATGGCAATGGTGATTGTATACTTGTAATGCCACTGGAGAGGTAGAAGTCAGAGGATCAGGAGTTCAAAGTCATCATTGGCTACAATGGGAGTTCCAGACCAGCCACCCTCCTCAAAAAATAAAAAAAGAAGAAGAAAAAGAAAAAAGGTTGGCCAGAAGGAGAAGCTGTGAATAGCTTAGTAGAGGCAATTCCATAACATCTATATTGACACAGAATGTAGAAGTCTTCCCGAGGGAACAACAATGGATTAATCCAGTGCCCCCATTAATGAAGAATAGTATAACATAAAACACAGGCTTGAGAGCTGGTAGGGTTCAGATCCTTGAGCTTAATTCCATTGTGATGTTGAGCAACTCACCCAACTGTCTGCCTCAGTTTCCTTAACTTTGATCTATCCATATATTAGTAACCATACCACAGGCTGACCATGCAAAGGGAGTAGACTTTTTTACACAGACACAGAATGGTGCCTGTGTGTGAGAAGTGCTGGATAACCTGTGCCTGGTTCTTGGGCATGACACATGACTTCACTCTGAAAGCAGCCAACATCATCAAAGCCTCACCATGAGAACAGTTTCTGTGTGCAGCATGGGGAGGTCAACCCACCGTGGACAGTTTTCATTCGTGTGATGCTTGCCTGCACATCTGCAGCCTGCTAACATGTGACTTGACTAAGAGCAGAGGGCCAAGTTCTCAATTTCATATTCATGAGTGGGCATGTCTTCTGGTCCACAGATTGCTTGCCTAGCATGCACAAAACTCTGGGTTTGATTTGCAGCACAACCTAACTGGGTGTAGTGGTGCACACCTATAACCAGCACTCAAGAGGTGGAGGGCATGAGGATCAGAATGCCAAGGCTACTATTAGCTACACAATGAGTTAAGGCCAGCCTGGGCTAAACTTTAAAAAATCACACTGGGCTGGAGAGATGGCTCAGGGGTTAAGCACTTACTGCTCTTGCAGAGAACCTGGGTTTGGTTACCAGCACCTACATGGCTGTTCACGGCCACCTGTAATTCCAGTTCCAGAGGATCTCATGGGTACCAGCCACGCACATGGTACACATACATATACACAGGTAAAACAATCATACACAGAATAAAATAAATCTTTTTTAAAAATTCACACACAAGCCAGCCGTTGGTGGTGCACGCCTTTAATCCCAGCACTCGGGAGGCAGAGGCAGGCGGATCTCTGTGAGTTCAAGGCCAATCTGCTCTCCAGAGTGAGTGCCGGATAGGCTCCAAAGCTACAAAGAGAAACCCTGTCTCGAAAAAGCAAAAAAAAAAAAAAAAAAAAAAAAAAAAATTCACACACACTCCACCAGACTGAACCAACTGAGAAGCTTTGATCAAACCGTGCAAACAAAGTAGCTTTTACAAACTGGGACAAATACCAACTCCCCCAAATCAGTGTGGGGAAGGGGAAGACTATTACACTGCAGGAGACAGGCCTGAGATTCATGGCATTTGGATTTACTGAGACTTCATGCAGATGGTTCCTTGAAAGTAGAAGCAATGCTGGGTACACACGTGTGTGCACTTGTGCACAAACACTCACCTTAAAAAGAATAAAAAGAAATGTCTTAAAACACAGAATATTTAAAGGAAAAGAAATGGGAAAGAGTGAGTACAGCTTTCCATGGAGACAGTAGCCAGCTTCAGGAAGCTCCTCAGTGCATCATCTCATTTCCACCAAGGACCTGCTTGCACCCCAGGCCTGTGTACAGAGGCTGGGCCGGAAGCCACAAGATAAATGAAATAACAAGCATCTTTGTGTAGCCTGGGAACACAGCGCCTCTTTACATGCATCACTTACTCATTGCTGCCTCTTGTAGTCCTCATATGACAGTATGATGAAGTTACTACCACCCATCTTACAGATTAGAAAACTGAGGCGCTTAAAAGTGTGTGGTCCCTGTTTGAGTTCAGGATCACTGTGAGTAAAGACCTGGGCTGGCACAGGCCTGTCTTGGAAGGATCTGGGTCTCCCGAAGTCCCAAGGATTCCTGGAATTGTCAAACCCGATACTTGCCCCAGGAAGAGGGGAACTGCAAATTGGCAAGACCTTGGACCCAGGAGGATGGAGCCATGAGGAAATGGTGGAAAAAAATGCAGACTGCTGATTTAAGTTAGCCTACCACCCCTAGCAGCAAAACAGCCCAGAGGAATGGCAGAGGCTAAGGCACTTCAAGAGCAGTGGGCTGCATCTCCTGATGAGGGTGCAGTGTGAATGGTCTCTGCCCATGTCCTTCCATGGAGCTCAGAGGCAACTTTACCCAAAAGCCGTTCATGCCTCCAAAGGCATCTGCCACTCGAACCCCAGGGTGCAGGTGTTTGACTGGGGGTGCTGAATTGAGGTTTAAAACTAAGTCTCCCTGACCAGAAGCCCAGGACCCCATGCATTCTTCAAAGTGGCTAAAAGTTCCTCCACTGGCAGTATAGACGAGCTACCACAGCACTCTGGGGTTCACTTCTGGGTGAGTACCTAAGAGAACTGTAACAGTTCTCACAGTAACATTATTAATGAGAACAGAAAAGTAAAAATAACTCAAATACCCACCAACTTATGAATGGATAAGCAAAATGTAGTACATCCATACAATGGGACTTGGTCATAAAGAGGAATTAAATGGGCTAAATATCCAGATAGAGACAAACCTGGAATCCGTGATAGCTAAGTAGGTAAAGACGAACCTGGAATCTGAGATGGATCAGTTGGTAAAGTGCTTGATGTGAATAATATTCCGAATTCAACCAGAAGCAACCATGTAAAAAGTCAGATGTGGTAATTCCTGCTCATAACACCAGTGCTAAGAAACAGACTGCTGTCTAGGGCTAACTGGCCAGCTAACCCAGCCTAAGCCGAAGGTCCCAGGTCCAGTAAGAGACCCTGTCTCAAAAACTCAAGGTGGGCAGGTGCTGAAGAATGAGAGCCAAGGTTGACTTCAGGCCTCTACACATCTGCACACACGTGCACATATGTCACACATGCACACCCCACACATTCTATAATTTCACATGTTAATTCCCTGGGCTCAGGGGTGCCTAGCTGGCTGGTAGGATACTATTTGTGGGTATGTCTCTGAGGATTTTCCAGAAAGGGGACCTTGAAAAGGAGCCCCTGCAGCAGCAAGTGCTGCTCAGACCTCTATCAGGGCCTGAGCACAGAGCAACAGGGAAGAGGAAAAGGGGTTCACTCTCAGGCTGAGCTGACACCCTTAGACATCAGAGCTATCAACTCAGACCTTCAACACAGACTGAGATGTGCAGAGTGGAGCCCCAGGATTCAGACTGGACCTCATGTCCCTGACCCCAGTTCTCCAAAGACTGGGGCCCTCACCAGCTTCATGGGCGTTCCAATTTGTTAATAGATTCTGGAATTTCTCAGGCTCCAAAACCATGTGAACCAAGCTCTCATAACAAATCTCCATACATATATCCAAATATATGTAATGTACAATGATCGATTCCATATAGATGAACACACATACACCTAACACAACTACACAAACACACATATACACACTCACAGACACCTGTGACATCCCTGAACATACACAAATACACATGTACACCTACATATACATACATATATATACATACATACATACATACATACATACATACATACATACACACACATACACACTATTTCTGTATTTCTGGGAAATCCAGACACATACCATTTATATCAAGTGTCCAGAATAAGCAGATTATGAAGTATATTGGCGGCAGCTGGGAGCTTGTGGGAAGGAGAAATGGGAAGTGATTGTCTAATGGGTCCAGGGTTTCCATCTAGGATGGTGAAATAATTATGGAATGAGGTCATGGTGACAGTTGTATAACTGTGAACATACCCAAAGCCACACTGAGCTTCAGACTGTCAGTGAGTTGATGGTTTGCTAGTTGTATTTTGATTGAATATACACATGATATAAGTCCTTGATATATGAGTTCAAGGCCCATGTGGTCTACATAATGTGATCCTGTCTCAAAAGAAGAAAACATCTCTTGAGCTGGGGATGTAGCTCAATTGGGAGAATGTTGGCCTAGCATGAAATCTTAGGCCCAGTCCCAATACGGTATAGACTGAATATAGAGGCATGGCCTTGGAGTCCCAGCACCAGGCAGGGAAACCAGAAACCCAATGTCCTCCTTGGCTACATAGGGAGCTTGAGGCCAGCCTGGGCTACATAACACCCTGCCTCAAAAACCAAAACAACAGCAACCCAAAACAAAAAGCCCTACATAAAATGCTGCATTAGCAAGGGTGTGGAAAGTCCACCGACTGTAAAATGGTGTAGTATCTCTGGGAAATGGTTTACAAGTTCCTCAAAACATAAAAAGAGAACTTCTATCCAGACCACAGCCCGGCTTCTGGGACTATATATAAAAGAATTGGAGGCACAGTCTCAAAGGTGGGGTGTGTAAACCCATTTTCAGGGCAGTATGAGTCACAAGGGTCGAGAGGTAGAAGCCACCCAACTGTCCGTAAGTAGGTGTGGCAGACTCACAAAATGGGCTACTATTCATCCTTAGAAGAGGAGACAATTCAGGGAGAACATTATAGTCAGTAAAAGCAGCAGCTGTAAAGGGCAAATGCTGTGATTCTGTCTTCACAAAATGACTACTCAGATTCACGAAGACAGAAGTAGAATGGTGGTTAGCAGGTGGTTAATGGGAATGAAGAGTGGTTTAATGAACACAGAACTTCACTTTTGCAGGATTAAAAAGTTCTGATTTGTAGAGATTCGAACTTACCCAGCACCACTGCCTTGCACAAAGGGCAAGACAGAGATCAGATACATTGTTGTCTTTTTTAAAAACCTCAATAAAATAAACTAAGCAGACTGGGTGTGGTAGCACAGCCCTGTGATATCAGCACTCAGGTCAGCCTGAACTACATATGGGGACCCTGCCTCAAAAAACCTGGGGGTTTTAAGTCAAATAAACTCTTTTCTATCCAAGTTACTTTTGGTCATGGTGTTTTATCACAGCAGTCGAAACCACAACTAAGACATTCTAGAACCACATAAACCAAGTGTGGTGGCACACACCTGTAATCTCAGCACTTGAGAGGAAGAGGCAGAAGCATCAGAGGTTCCAGCTCATAGCGATACCAGCCTGGGCTACATAAGACCCTGTCCAAAAAAAGAAGTAAGCAAGCAAGTAAATAGAATCCGCTTTGCACCAGGTATGGTAGTGACATCTATAATCACAGCACTAGGGAGGTGGAGGCGGGAAGATCTCGAATCAAACCACACTAAAACCAAAACAAAATGAAGAACCTAATTCTTCACACAGCTGAGTGCACGCATTATCAGGATGCGTAGGCACGCATCCCTTGGGAATCCCATAAGTCCCTATGCAGGCTGATAAATCAGCATTGGCACACCAGAGGATTCTAGGATTGGCAGCTCTCAGATTGATGAGTAGCTGCCTCCAGACCTTTGGTGAGCTTTATCCAGGTCCCTCTACATCACCCACACCTTAACTACCATACAGCAAAGGTAGACTTTATCTGCCAGATATCCTGGGCCACTCTCCTAGCCTCTGCTTTCTTCTCCTAAACCAGTCTGCGATGAGTAACCTCAACTGCCAACTTGAGGAGACCTAGGATTATCTGGGACCCAGGCTCCTGGCATGCCCAATGGGGGTTACCTTTAGTAAACCGATGGAAGGAGAAGACCCACCCACTGTGGGCAGCACCATTCCCTGGGCTTGGATCCTGGACCATATAAAAGGGGGAAACAAAGCTGAGCACAGCATCCCACTACTTCCTGACTAGAGATGCACTCTGATTGGCTGCACCAAACTCCTGCCACAGTCCCACCATGCTGTATTTGGCTCTTGAACCATGAGCCAGTTCTTTCCTTACAATGCTTCTTTTTTAAGTTGTCAGGGCATTTTATCACAGCAACAGGAAAGAGACTTAGACACCATCTTCATCCTGCAGTCCTGACCCCAGCACTGCCCCCAACAAAATCTTTCCAGGGAAAACAGCTCTAGATTTGATTCATCTAGTACAGATTTACATTACAATTAAACAGAACCAAATTCTCTATCTCTACCCACAGTTCCAATGCTCAATATCCACAGGTAGCTAGTAACTACCACCTTATATCTGGTGAATACATCTGGACTGGTTGATTTTAACTGTGAACTTGAGAAGAGTCTTAGAGGGGAATTATCCAGCTCAGGTTGGCCTGTGGGCATGTTTGTAGGGATTGTCTTGATTGTTAATTAATATAGGATGGCCCTAGACAGGGAGTCCTGAGCAGCATTAGGGAGGAGAAAGCTAGCTGAAAGCAAGTGAGAAAGGGTTGCATAGGGCAGCCCCACAACAAAGCAGGACCTGACCTTTACATAACGGAGGGGTCCTTATGCACTAGCCTGGGCAACTCCATAGGCAGGAGCTGGGTCCTGTACACTGACTGCATAGCCCCGGCCACCTGCCCAGGGTCAGGCACATAGGTGATATTCACCAGACACTGAACACATAATTTCCCAGATGGTCTATAAACTCCTTCACCTAGGCTAGGATTCCAGTTACTACAGTATGAATAATGTGCCTCCAGTATCTAGGTCCCAGTCTCTGGTTCTTGTGGATGTTACATTTTATGGAAAAAGGGGCTTGGCATCTTCATTTACTAAAGGATCTAAGAGAGACAGACAGAGGTAGAGACAGACAAAAACAGAGAGGCTCATGTAGTCCAAGTTGGTCCTAAACTCACTACGTAGCTGAGGATGATCAAGAAATTCTGATCCTCCTGTCTCCACTTCCCTTGCACTGGGATTACAGGTGTGTGCCACTATGCCCAGTTTATTTAGTGCTAGGTACGGAATGGAGCCCAGGGCTTCCTGCACGCTGGACAATCACTCTCCCCTCTGAGCTATATCCCCAGACCTCACATAGTAAAGGATACTAGGAAGTGTAAATTACCCTAGATTGCTGAGCAGGCTTGAGACTTGCCACAAATGCCTTTATTAGTGAAAAGTACAAGGACTGTGTCTGTGTGTGTGTGTGTGTGTGTGTGTGTGTGTGTGTGTGTGTGTGCACCCACACGCACCACCATGCCTCCTTTATGCTATTTTTAGGATGGAACCCAGAGCTCTGTGCCGTTAGGCAAGAACTCCACCAATCGAGTTACATGAATCCAGCATGTTTATGATAATCTTTTACAATGACCACAGGGAGTGAATGCATCATATTCCATTCTAGGGACCATTGTATCAGAATCAGAAGATCTGATGGGAGGGGGAGACAAAAGGAACAGCTGAGGATGCAACAGAATGGTAGTACTCTTGCCTAGCATGCACAAGGTACTCAGTTCCATCCCCAGCACCAGATAAAAATAAAGGAATGGCACCAGGGACTGGGCACCAAGTACAATAGGTGGAAGAAGAGATGTGCAAAACGGGCAAGTGGGCGTGGCTGAGCTGGGAACGTTTCTAGAGGATCGGGTGCTTGGGCCACTGGCCAGCATACATCCAAGTCACTTCTCCACTTTAGTCCTGCTGCCTTCTGGCTGATGAAGGAGCCAAGCAGATCTGTGACCTGATGGAAGATAAGTCTGGCTGGCTGGAGAGCTAAGCACTTTCTTATCTACCCAGCTACCCACTGACTCCTCTCCTACACTGCCGTAAAGCCACAGTGCTCTTCTCTGACCATCCAATAAGGCTGCAGGACCCATAAACATTCTCTTCCTCCAGAGTCTCCTATGGCTGCCTGCTTCTCATCATTCATTCTCAGCTAAAAAGTCACTTCCTCAAAGAAACACCTCCTGGTTGTGCTAAGTCGTGAGAGCATCTCTTGGAACCCTCTCTTGTCTTACCATGCTAGTTTTTTCCTAACCCCGTTAATATTATCGCCTCATAAGTAAGCAATCTCCGGACCCAACTGTAAGCTCCAAGGGGACAGGGTCTGTGTAAATGCACACAGTAGTTGCTTTGCATATTTTGAATGAATGAATTGGTGAATGAACGAATTTGCATCTTGGGACTACTGGCCCAAGGCCTGGTCTCAACATACCTGATCTTGGCCTTCCTAAAGGCCAGCTCCTCTTCATTGCCGAAGTCCAGGGACACATCTTCAGTATCGTCCACGAGGGCCTGGGGGACACCAAGAACAGATGGCAGGCCCCACCCATGCACACCCATCCTCCACTCCTGAATGCCCTTTCTTCCCGGACAGGTCTCTGCCCTTCTCCTAGCATTATTCCTTTACCACTCTAGGCTTTCCGGGCCCTCTTTACACTGGGGCCCAGTTCAGCCTTAGACTCCAAGGCCAGTGCATTTATCTTCCTCCTACGGGCTCTTTGCCATCATCATCCTCACAAGGCAGCATCCCGCAGGCCTACCTGCTTCATTCTCCAGGGTACCACGTGACCTTACAGCTCAGGCTCCAGCTCCGCCCTTCACTGCTCAAGGTTTAGGATGCCCAGCAAGCAGCCAGCCTGAGAGATGCTAGGATCTGAGGCTCTGGAGCTTTGCGCTGGTTGTCTGTGGGGGGAGGGGCTCTGCGCAGTGCGCAGGCTCAGGCTGGGGCGGGACCAGACAGGATCCCTCGGGAAGCTGTGCTGAAGAACTGAAGGACGGTGAGAGCTAGGAGCTGTGGTAGGGAGAGAGCAGACCTCACTCAGAACAATGAAGGATGATGACAGGAGTGTGTGTGTGTGTGTGTGTGTGTGTGTGTGTGTGTGTGTGTGTGTGTGTGTGTGTGTGTGTGTGTGTGTGTGTGCGCGCGCGCGCGCGCGCGCCAGTGAAGGATGGGGGCGGGGGGGCGGGGGGGGGGAGCTGCCAGTGAAGGATGGTGGCAGGAGAGAGTGTGTGTGTGTATTGTGGAGATTCCAGACGGGCTGAAAGAATGAATGTACATTAGTATCCAGAAGCCACTCTGGTTGGAAGGAAAGTTCTCAAGTTCTATGAAAAACAGATCTTTTCTGGGTCAGGCATAGGAATACAGGCCTGTGACCCCGACACCTGGAAATCTGAGGCAGAAATTTGCCTTGGTGCATAGAAAAAGAAACAAACAAACCAGGTGTGATCAGGATCATGTTGTTTGGGTTGGTATTGTCATTGAAATGGGCACACTGAGGAAAGTAACTATTGACACATGAAGGCTTTATTGGCCTTCTCCAGGCCCAAGACAGTCACTCACCTCCCCTATGGCTTGCCCCTCCCATTTCCCAATTCCTACCCTTACCACCTTCCAATCTTCCTCAGTCCCCACACCCCTGCCTGGGGCAGAGCTGAGAGCCAGGAACCCAAGACTGCTGGTCTTCCTTTGCTGGTTCTGTAATCATTTTGATGATTGGATGGGATGGACAGGGATGGATTATAGCACTTGGGAGCCAAGGAATACTGAGTGTTACAGCTCGGATGGAAAGGGATTCTGGCAATCAGGAGCCAAGGAATACCACAGGTCACAGTAAGCATAGCAGCTAACAGCCCTGCTTCAGGGAAAGACTTCCCCAGTGTGTTATCTCTGCTCCAGCAGGAGGGGGTTTCCCTGGAGAAGCTGTTACAGTTTGGCTCCAATTCCTCCCCCTCTCCCCCAGCGAAAAGCCCTGCTCCACTCTGCCCAGGGTCATCTCTGCTCCTACGAAAGGTCTCACCTAAATCTCATTCAAGAGATTTATTAGGAGGGAAGAATCCAGGAGAGTGGCTGTCTTCTGCCAGGGTGGCAGAGGACAGCTGGACAGCCACAAGCTGGACTGCCACAAACTGAACAGACACAGGGTTTATGTAGGGATTCTTAGGGGGTGGAGTTTTTCCAGGGAGATTTCCAGGGTAGGTAATGGTCAGATTTCAATCCCTGAGCTTAGGATGGCTAGATCTCCTGCTCAGAGATTGGTTAGTTTTCTGCACAGGTTTAGGGTCAGAGTTGACTCTGATTTCAGGGCCAAAGTGTGTTTATTTCACTGGTCCTTTTTAGCCTTTTGGCTGTAATTTAGGGCCAGGGTGTATTCCTTTCACTGGCTCTGATTCCAGGGCCATAGTGTGCTTCTTTGGCACTGGTTTCAGGGTCAGGGTGCATTTCTTTGGTTCTGGTTGCAGGGCCAAAGTGTATTTCTTTGGCTCTGCTCAGGGTGTGTTTCTTTGGCTGGCCCTTTTTCCTTATAGGTTCCCTTTCTCCCTGCCCACAAGCAGTTGTTAGCCTGACTCCTGGTGACCCTATAGGAAACACTGGGCCACACGCTTCATGGCTGGGGTGCGGTGAGGAGCTGCCTCACCTTTGATCTTCTGGCAGTGCCAGAGGCTGCCAACTGCATACTCTATTCTTCAGGCCACAGAGATGCTGCCTGGGGGAAGGGTGGAGAGGATTCCTCCTAGGACAGAAGACTATCCTCAGGAGCTGAGCCTTTAGAAGTGTTTTCCAAACCATGTCTGACGTGAAAATCCTGGACTGTAACAGCAGTACATAGGAGGATCACAAGTTTAGACTAGCCTGACATACAGAACAAGTTTAAGGCTAGCCTGGGCAACTTAGCAAGACCCTATCTCAAAAAAGAAGGTGTGTGTGTGTGTGTGTGTGTGTGTGTGTGTGTGTGTGTGTGTGTGTATAAGCATACATTCGAGTTTTTGATAGAGTGCTAGAGTGTTTGCCTTACATACAAAAAGCCCTTGGTTCAGTTCCCAGTACCATATATATATATATATATATATATATATATATATATATATATTTCCAAGCCCAGCCTCAGTTCTAGTAGCTTCTAAAACTCTACTACTCAACTGCCACCATAGTCCACTGGAATCAGTATAGCAGATTGCCAAAGCTCCCAGGAGTCAGACCCAGAGCCTTCTCTCTGGCTCCTCACCTGGCAGTGCCCGTTTAAGGGCTGGGGGTGTCTGCTGAAATGGAGTTTGGCTCATCTACCTTGGCAGCAGAGAATTCAGTTCTCTTATGACTTCCATGTGAGATCAAGATCAGGATTGCTCTCAAGGCGTCAGGATCTAAGACCACCAAGGCTGGGCTTTCTGGAAAGGGCTGTTGGCTCTTCTCCCCACCCCCATCCCCCACAGCTGGCTCCAGGCACAAATGTGACACTGAGAAGTAACAGCCACCAGGAGTGGATTGGGGGAAGTGTCCATAGTGGAGGCCAGGTGGAGGTGAGAGGCCGTTGTAGTGCATTTAGGGACTTTTCCTCTGACCCTGAACAGTAGCAGCTGCTACTGTCTGTTGAGCTGGGGACAGCTGGGAAAACCCCCTTGGAAGCCCCATCAGAGCTAACTGATACTGTTGGGGATCCTCAGGAATGGCCACTGCCTCTGCCACGAAGGTCACCTCGTGAACATGAGGTGACTGTTTTCTACCAACCCTGGCCCATCCCCACAAGGCAAAGGATCGGAGGGCAAAGAGCAAGAACTGTGCAGGGAATTTATCATTGGCCTTGAAGCTGGCTCCAGCCTCATCGTAAGTGGGGTTTGAGGGTAGAAGCCCAGGGCTCTGGCAGCATCAATAAGCTGGGCTCAGCTACCTGTCCCATACAGCAACAGGAGAGACGAGGGAGAGTGAAAACAAAAGAGACCGATCAATGCTAGGAAAAAACAGATGACAGGACCTAGTGACCCTGAGCTCATCTTCAGGGTACAGATACAAGCTTTAAGTTTAGTAAAGGGAGAACTGGGACCAGAGCAAGAGGTGTTTATCCAGCTCAGCGGTCCTGGCTGAGGTATGGTCCTGTCCCTCACTGTTCAACTCAGACTGTGCCAGTTGGTCTGGAACATTGTTAACCTCTTACCACTCATATGAACAGGGAGACTTCTTCCCAGGTGAGCTGCTCCAGGGAGCAGTTTCACCATCAGGGATGACTGGCACCATCTGCCAGGGAAGTTTGCTGTTCTGGAATCCTGGGTGACTGCAGGTTCCACATCCTGTCCTGTTCCTTTTCAGTCTTGAGGAGAAATGAAGATAGACAGACAAGTCTTGGTAATTCCCATATCTATACAGAATCTGGCAGGAGTCCAAAGCAAACACAAGGAGAGAGACACAAAATGAAGGAAGAGATGCCAGGCTTTCCCCTGCTTTTAGCTAGGGAGGAGTCAGCTGTTACTAGGTAGGTTTGAAGATTCTGTTCCAGGCCTTTGGAGTCTCCGGGGAGGGGTTTGGGAACCTACTTTCCATAAGGGAGTACTAGGAGTATCTAGAATATAGGGAATACTTAGAGCAAAGATTTGTGGGAAATACCTTTGCTTCCATGTTCATTGCTCCTCTTAGCCTACTTGGGGCAGGGAGCAGAACCTCTAAGTTCAGTCTTATCCCTAGTCCTATAGCATAGCCTTGGAGCCCTAAAAGCCCCTGGAAGGTTTCCAGGCTGTGCAGCCACTGGACTCTGGAGAGCCTTGGAGCTCAACGCCTGGTTTGTCACCAGGCCTGGATGAGTGACCTGTGCAGGAAACACCATCTCCCTGGTCTCAGTGTCTGTATCTATAAAGTGGGACCACACTAGACACACAGTGCATAAAGAGTGTTCTTCTCAGAGTAGAGGCTAAGCAAACTATGCCCTGGGGACAGTGATTTAATGGTCATCAACATAGAAGCTGGGATCTGAGGAACCCCCGTGGGCCCACAGCACAAGGATATGGGTCTTATGTCTAACTCACCCTTCCACGAAGTGTCTGTCTTTACAGCAGAGCCAGTGACAAATTTCAAAGGAGTGAATTTAAGGAATCTAAGCTAGATTTTTTTTTTGAGATGAGGTAGATGGGTTCCAGGCTGATATCAAACTCACTCTGTAGCTGGAAGAGCCTTCCACAGGATCCTCCTGGCCCGCACCCTGAGTGCTGGGATAACTGTTGCGTGTTACCATGTCTGACTTTATGTGGTTCTGAGAATCGAAACTAGGGCTGGTGAATGCCAGGCAAGTGCTCTACCAATTGAGTAACATGTCTAGCCTTCATCTTTATGTGTGTGTGAGTGTGTGTGTGTGTGTGTGTTGTATATGTGTGTATGTGTTCTTGTGGGTATGTGCAGGTGCTTACAAGGACATCGTGCCCTCTACACCACAGGCAATCCACACTGTGTTTAGATCAGCCCCCTTCTGTCTGTAGCCACAGCTGTCCCAGGGCCTGTGCAGAGGTGAGTAGAGAAACTGGCTTTCTACCTTTAGCCTTCCATTACATGGGTACCACTCCAAAGCAAGGCTCATCAGACCACATGCCATGGTGATTGCTGTTGATGGTTGGCACCTGATATGAGGACAGTGGTTGGGATTTCCTGTCCCTGGTACACACAGTCTTGCTCTCCTAGGACCTGTGAAGATTCTGCCTCCTGCACAATGCTGTTTCTTCCTGCCCTATTAAAATTTTAGCCAGGGTCTCAGTGTTGCAAGTAGCCCAGGCTGTATAACACCTTCGATGCAGGATAAACTTGAACTTCTGATCCTCCTGGCTCTGTCTCTGGGAGCTGAATTCTAGGATTATGGGCATTTAACACCACACTTAGTTACTAACTGAGTTGTGGTATTTATTTATTTATTTATTTATTTATTTATTTATTTATTGTGTTGGCTTTTCTGAGACAGAGTTTCATGTAGCCCAGGCTAGCCTTGAGCTTATACCCAAGAATTACCTTGAATTTCCTATTCTCCTGCCTCTATCACCTGAGCTCTGAGATTAGACATGTACTACCAATCCTGGTTTATGGTGTGCTGGGTCTAGAACCCATGATTTGTGTGTTTTAGGCAAGCATTCCACCCACTTAACTATATCCCCAGCTCCTTGAGTTTTCTTTTCTTGTTTTATTTATCTTATTGGCACAAGGTCTCACTGTAATGTAGGCTGACCATAAATTTGTTATCTCCCTGGCTCTATCTCCTGAGTACTGGGATTACATGTGTATCATCTGATGCTTAATTCAAATGTCAGTTTAGTGAAGGTAGAAAAAACCTTGTGCAAAAACAGTCTTCACTATGGTCTGGCTTCCTTGTTTTAATTGCTAAGATGCAACCCTATCTGGAGAGAGATGGTAGTCATTCCAGCCGCCACAAGGGCAGATCTGAGGGGCCAGCGGGATCTTGGGGAGACCTACCATAGGAACAGAGTTCTCAGAATGAACAGCCACTACAGCTGCAATAGGGGGTGTGCCTCTATCCTGTCTGCCATCTCCTGCTCAGGGCCCTCTCCTGTCTGATCTTAGCCCAGCCTACTGCTAACTTGAACCTGACTTACAATGCCAATGCCCTTCACTGTCAGGATAGAGAGCCTGTGTTCAACTTTTGTCCCCACCTGTAGTGACCTTGTAGTTCAAGTGTCTTCTTCATGGAGTGTTGTGAAGATCTACATCGAAGGTGGGAGTGATTCACATGAGGCCTGTCTGGAGGAGGAAGGTATGTACTGAAGGTCATCTCCAGAGTGTTATTTCTTCTCCCCTCTATGTGGCCGGCCATTCCTGGCTACCAGATCCTGCCAAGACTTTCCCCTGGTTAGGAAGTGTGGAGCACAAAAGAGCCAGGCCAAGCTCTGATGCAACTTTTGGCCTCCATGGTAACCTGCCCTTTGGCTAGGACAGTGTGAGAATTGGTTAAGGGGCCTGAGAAAGCCACATAACCCTAAATAATCAGGAGAAGAGGCAGGGATGTAGGATAAACAGGCCTTTTGCAGTAGGTTGGGAGAGTGGAGCCTGTTACCCAATGAGCAAGTGCTTCCTGGACCTCTGAGTAGCTGGGGTCTAGCAGCTCCTGCATAGCACCTGTGCTGGAGAGTGTGCAACAGCCACCCCTACCCTAGCCGCCAGAAGTTCAGTTAAGTTATCCCCATAGAATGGTAACCTGCCTTTCTTTGACCTTTCTTTCTTCCCATGTTCCCTAACTCTTGCAATACTCTGGTAACACCAGGCTGGGATTCCTACAAAGTCCCAAAGGTCTTGCCATCTCCAGGTTCCTGCACCTGCTGTTCCCTTGTGCACCTCCTTCCCTTCCTGGATCCCTCAGGGCCATGAAAAGGAAGCCAGTTCTCAGGAGTCTTCGCTCACCTGGCTCACATCCTACCCACAGGCTAAGTCCTCTTTAGTTTTAGGATCTGAACCCAGCTGGACTTCCTGTTCCCTTTCTAGCACTTTTTGGTGACCTTTAATCCTCCTGTCTTATTGGCCTGCTGGCCTTTCACCTTCCCACACTCTATCCAGGGCTTACCTCTAGACCAGAGGTTCTCAACCAGTGGGTCGCAACCTCTGTGGGGGGTGTTGAATGATCCTTTCACAGTGGTCGCCTAAGACCATTAGAAAAATGCAGATATTTACAGCACAATTTGTAACAGCAGCAAAATTATAGTTATGAAGAAGCAATGAAGTAATTCTATGGTTGGGGAGTCACCACAACAAGAAGAACTGTATTAAAGAGTCACAGTGTTAGGAAGGTTGAGAATCATGGCTCTAGAAGAATGAATGTGACTTTTGACCAATGAAGGAAGGAAGGTCCCTGCAGATTCTGGGCACTGGGTGCTGTGTGGTTAGTGAGGAAAAGGTGAATAGCCCCATGAAGTATGCCCATCAGTGTCTCCACCCAGCCTAGAGAACTAGAGATGGTGAGGCAAGGCTATCCATCCCTGGCCTATCTGAAGCTCCAAGTCCCCCTCACACACACACTGCTAGCCTGGGGCCCCAGCTTCCCAGCCAGCCCCAGCTCTCAACATCTGCTCTGCATAGCCAGGACACATTTAAGCCATGAGGTTCTGGGCCTGAAGCAGTGGAGGCTGGCCTGTGCTGAACTGGGCAGCAGAGTCCAGTGCTGGGGACTTTTTCAAGATTGTTGTAATTACTTGGAAACAGTTCAAAGGCTCTGGCCAGTAGGCACAGGGCTATGCTGTACTTGATGAAAGGGAGTTGGCAAGCCCCAGAGCCAGCAGACAAGAGTCACCACTTACGGGAAATGCACCCGCTGAGAAGAAAGGGCAACGGCTTTGCCAGGCCCTGGCATCTATCCAAACTGGATGAGGAAGCTCTCCGGATGGTATGACAGAGCTCCATGGAATGGCTCAGGGGCGTGCTTCCTGCCCCCTTTCACCAAACAAAAACAAAACAGAAGCACTACTGTTGATCCATGAAGAAGGCAGCCACTTGCATTGCCTGAGCGCTCACACCCACATCAGCTTGTTATTTGAAGTTCAGTTTGCCTCCTATCAGCTGGGATATCTCTGGCAAGTTACTAAACTTTCTGAGTCTCAGGTTTGCCATGCAATAGGTGAGATTGATGGTGGCCACTGCTGGGGGAAGTTGGATGGACTAAGAATCCCTTGATGTCATCTGCTGAGAATGTGGATTATATGTACCATTTGCTAAGTGATTTAGGGTTTCTACTGCAGTGATTAACACCGTGACCAAAATGGGAAGGAAAAGATTTATTCCATCTTACAATTCTTCAGATCACAGTCCATCATTAAAGGGTTAGGGTTAGGGCAGGAACTCAAGGTGGAGACCAGGAAACAAGAACTGAAGCAAAGGCTGTGGAGAGATGCTACTTGATGACTTGCTCACTCATAACTCGCTGGGCATGCTTTTGAAGGGACCAGCTCCCCATTTCGGCAGCCATAATAGTAACACGTGCTGCCATGACCTTGCCTTGGTCACTAAGAGGTCAGATGCCTGCCTCATGGCAAGGAACCAATCAGAAGTTAGCTGGTGGCGCTATGCTTTACGGCTCTGGGTGTGCTTTATGGACAAGTGCACAGCAATGACGCACAGAGCATAGCAACCACCCTTGGAGGGCCTATGGACCATAACAACCAACTGGCCAATCAACACAGGGCAAGCCCTCCAAGCCTGGAGGCACACCAAACCTGAGCCTGTGCGTACCCCTAGACACTCCCCTTACACTGCCCTACAAGATCTCTATGCAGCCGGTTCAAGCTGTCTTTGCTAGCCATCCGCCATGGCGGGTGGGTGAAAGACCCGAGCTAACATGGGGTTAGCTAGTTAAACAACAATAAAGCCTCATGCAGTTTGCAGCAAGTTGCCTCCTATCAGCTGGGATATCTCTGGCAAATTACTAAACTTTCTGAGTCCTCCTGGTGATTGGGGTGACCACAGTCCTGGGCTGAGACCCCGGAGGCCTGAGTTTTTCCGGGGGTCTAACACTTTCTTGTGTAACTTTGTGCTCAATTTACTCCTTCTGTAAGGACACTAATCAATCACACTGGATGAGGGGCCAGTCACACTCCAGTGGGACCTCACTTTAATCACCATCTTAAATGGCCCTGTCTCCTAACAGGATCACATCTGAGGGGACTTCAATTGATGAGCAGCATTGGTTACTTTTATGTCACTGTGACCAAAGACTGTTAGACTCAAAGTTAATCATTAAGCCCCACCTGCCCAAGGACCAGGTAATTGTTGTGCCCAAATTCTGAACCCCAAAATCACCAAGAGGCCCATTTTGATGCAAAAGCAATGAGTCTTTTATTGCAGTTGTTTAACCAGCTAACCCCATTAGCTTGGACCTTTCATCCATCCACCATGGTGGATGGCTGGGGAAAGACCCCCAGAAACCACGGGACAGAGATCTTATAGGGCAGCATAAGGGAAGTGTCTAGGGGTACACACAGGCTCAGGATTGGTGTGCCTCCAGGCTTGGAGGACTTGTCCTGTGTTGATTGGTCAACTGGTTGCTATGGCCCATAGGCCCTCCCAGGGTGGTTGGTATGCTCTGCACATCATTGCTGTATACTTGTCCATAGAGCACCCCCAGAGCCATAAAGCACAGCCCCACTAGCTAACTTCTGATTGGTTCCTTGCCACCAGGAGGGCATCTGACCTCCTAGTGACCAAGGCAAGGTCAGGCAATTATGTGTTAGGCTGTTATGGCTGCAAAACAGGAAACTGGTCCCTTCAGTAGCTTCCTAGGATTCAAAGTCTCATGGGAAAGTACCTTGGCCTATGGGTTTTACCCATATAAACTCTGCCAACACCTGGAGGCCACTTACCTGGAGAATTTCCTGGTGATAGTCCTGACCAAAATTTTGTCTTGGTCAATATTTATTTATTTATTTATTTTTAATAAAAGCTTGCTTAAATTTGGCCAAACTGGTGGAACTGGTTTTTCTGGCAAATTTGAGGATTAACAGACCTCACAGAAACACCTACAGGGAATGAAGATTTATTTTGGGAGAGGTCAAGCCAGGGCCTCTTGGTCCCATGTGTTTTGCAGCAGGAACATACAGTGAAGTACAGCTGTTCACCTCCTGACAGACAAGAAGGAGCCAGGAATAGATCAGAGACCTCTGTTGCTGTGACAAACACCATGACCAAAAGCAACTTGAGGAGCAAGGGTTTATTTGACTTACACTTCTAGGTCACAGCCCATCACTGAGGGAAGTCAGGGAGGAAACTCAATCAGGAGCTGAAGCAGAGACCATGGAAGAATGCTGCTTGCTGACTCTCCCACTGGCTGGTGCTCAGCCAAGGGGGTCTCTGCAGGTGTCCAGTCAGGACAGTGGGCCATGAAGAGAGTGGAAACTCCCTTCAGGTTGACCTCGTCAATCGGATCAAGACTTCAGGGAATCTGACACCGGGCAGTTTATTCCCAACAAATTTAAATACAGTATAACTTGGGGAAAAAAAGTTTCTGGGTGTAATACCATCTTCCATGCACAAGAAAGTGAAATTGAATCAAAACTTGACTCAGGTAGATGTCATTTCCTCCAAGAAGATGGGTTCTAGAGACAGGCTTTCTGGGCTAGCTTAAGGACCTAGGGAAGGAGCTGGCCTCGTCTTGGACATAAAAATAGTGTGGAGGTCATCTGGGTTACTAGCCATCTCCGGTCTTAGTTTTGGAGCTCGGGGGAGCCCCTGGCTGTAAGGGTCATTTAGATTACTAGACACCCTTTGTCTTGGTTATAGGAGCTTCATATGGCTGGCCCAAAAGAGAATTCAGATCACCAGGCTATTAATCATCTCCAAATTCTCAGATTTCTGAATGGAAGAACAGGTTTGGGCTTTGTTGTTGTTGTTGTTTTGTTTTTACATCTTTCCCACTGGAAAGATAATCCTGCATGTGTAACATTCCTAGTTTCTATGGAGATCTGTGAGCATGAGGACCTTCATGCTGTACTTCCAACACTCAGCTGCCTCAGACAGCTCAGGACCAGTGTTAGGGAGTTTGAATCCATCAGGAAAAGATTAAAGACTCAATCTGAATTATAATTAGATGGATTTATTATTATTGCTACCAGGACTATAGCCTTGAAGTCAAACACAAGGTGTGTCATGCAGAAGGAGGCTGGAGGAAGGGTTTTAAAGGCAGGCACAATTATCTCATTCTCTGTGCAGCTGCATGGGAAACTGATTTCATTTCCCTCAGCTGTCTCTCACTCCCAGTCACACAGCAATTAAAAAAATAAATATATGTGTCCCATGTTGTCCCATGTCCCTTGTGCTGGATGCCCCCCATCAGGAGCTTATAGGAACTTCAGGGCAAAAATCAATGATTATTAAGACTGACACCAAATCTATTTTTAGCCATCACAAAGGAGCCATGTAAAAATTGTTACACAAACCAGCCACTTTGGAGAAAGGAAAGAAGTGCCATTAATGATTGGGCTAGCGTGGGGTCCCCCTGGGCCAGCAATGGTGCAGTGTCACCAGCTTAGGGTTTACTATCACAAAGATACCACCTGTGCTGAGTTGGGCCCTCCCACATCAATGTCAATCAAGATAATCTCCTACAGTTCTGCCCACCAGCCAATTTGATCTGGGAAATTCCCCAATTGAGACTCACTCACTTCTTAAGTAATTCTTGGTTGTATCAAACTGACAATAAAAACAGACAAGCATAAGATGAAGAGAAAGAGAAAAAGTTTTTCGGATGGTGAGATCAGAGATTAAAGGGACAAAGTGAGGACACAAAAAGAAAAAACAAAACAAAACAAAACCCTGACATGCAGATAAGAGAGACATTGAGCCAACTCCAAGGTTATCAAACAGCATGAGACACTGCCAAACTTTAAAGAGGACTTCCAGAAAACAGGGCTGGAGGGAAATTGCCCATTTTGCCGCTTTTTGCTTGCTAATGGGAAGATAGTAAGGCAGGCCCTGGTGTGTAGTCCCTGAGGGGATTAACAGCTTGTAAAGTGACCTAGCATGCTTGTTGTTCTTGGCAAAATTCCCCAGAGATCACACTGAAGCCAGGCCATCTTTCTTACTCCAAATACACACTAGCCCCAGTGTGGTTCGGTTGGTTTTTCAGGGTGTCTGGGAAAGGCTTAAGTGTAAATTGATAACCCTACAAAAGCCCAGTTCTGTTGTTTTTCTGGGGTGCAAGCTCCCCCCAGGTTTCTCCTCTGCTTTCACAGACAAAATGGGAAATTTGGGAGTGAGTTGACCAAAAGTGAATATACTTGTTTGGGGAAAAAATCACACCAGTAACAAAAAGACACCCTATAATTTGCTGTGAGCATGTAGGTAATTTTATTTTTATAGTCTTGGGGGATGGGTGGGTATTACTGTTGGTGCTTTTTAAGACAGGGTGTCATGTAACCCAGGCTAGCCTCCATCTTGCTATGCAGCTGAGATAGGCCTCAAACTCTCCACTCCCTGCCTCTACTTTCCAAGTGCTGGGATTTTGAGTGTCCAACTCACTTCTGCAGCTGGCATTTAAAACAGATTTCAGTAGACAGTTGACAGGCTTTCCAATCTTCCACCTCCAAATATGCTGCTAAATTGTTAAATATGCTGTCCATCTGGGGTGACAGCAGGAACCTTTAAGGATGGTCTTTTGTGGTGTTCCTTGCACTTTACAGATTATTTCTCTGTGTTGAGAACTGGAAGTTTGGTATGTTGAGAATGGCTCTTGCAGTCTAGAGACTGAAACTTTTCTGGACCTCACAGCTGAGTTAATAATACACCTTGAGGTCATCCAAGACTGCTATCCTGGCCAGACATGGTGATGCACGTCAGTGCGTGGGAGGCAGAGGCAGGAGGATCTCTGTGAGTTTGAGGCCAGCCTGGTCTACTTAGCAAGTACCTTCTATTCTCTATCAGTCTGCTTGTTTAACCTGCCTTTAAGAGAACAATGTAACAACCCACCTGCCTTGCCTTGGTTTCCCACATAATCAACTTTTTGTTTTGGTTTTGGAGACAAGTTTTTGTTTTGTTTTGTTTTGTTTTGTTTTGGAACAATCTTTTTTATTTTACATACCAATCCTAGTTCCTTCTCCCCCCCACCCCAATCCCTCCACGATCCCTACTCCATCCCCCATCTACTCCTCAGAAGGGTGAGGCCTCCCAAGTCAACAAAGTCTAGGAGACAGGGTTTCTCTGTGTAGCCCTGGCTGTCCTGGAACTCACTCTGTAGACCAGGCTGACATCAAACTCAAGTATCCACCTGCCTCTGCCTTCCAAGTGCTGGAATTAAAGGTGTGTGTCAACACACAGCCTGGCCCTATGTAATCAGCTTTTACAACCTATCCAATGCAGAGCTGTAATCTTTTTTTTAAAAATAAAATTATAGTTTAAAGTAAGAATCATGGAGGAGAGGAGGAAGGGGGAACTAGGATTGGAATGTAAAAAATAAATCAATAAAAAAAATTTAAAAAGAATCATAATTGTCAAATAAAAAGGTGGAGTGGCAAGGCATGATGGCACACATAAATAATCCCAGCACACAAGAGGCTGAAACAGAAAGATCACTGAGTCTAGACCTAGCCTCAAAACAGCTTGGCAGACTCATAGCTGTAATCTTAAATTATATACTCCTCCACACTCTTGACACAGAGTAACACATGTGTGTATGTATATATGTTATGATAATCATGTGTTGAAAACAGCAAATATAGGCTGAAAACGGTCTTATAGAATGATCATCTATCACAAATGTTAAACACAACATACAAAAATTGCATGATAAACATCGATGTTTGTAGTTCTGTTTGCCATCTGGGTCAATTGCAGTGAGTGATATCATCCCTTGTAAAACTGTTAAAGATTTTTGTAAAGTGTCCTGTTCCTTCCTTGTGTGATAATTTCTGTGTTATGCAGTAAAAACAGGGCAAAGCCCTTTGTTAGGGACAGACACATTTAGACAGACAGGCATAGACACACAGGGACACCCTTAAAGAGAGCCTTCAGGCAGGCACAGATTCAGACTCATACAACGGACTGACTGACAATAGGACAGAAGAGAGAGGGAGCATGAAGCAGAGAATTTGACTCTGGACTCACTCTTGGTTAAATGGCACCAAGGGAGAGAGCTTTGACCTCTCCTCCATGACAGTCTATTAATGTGCTCATATCAGCTGCAGAGAACATTCACACTCTGCTTTTCAGGCTATTTTGAGATACAGAATACATTATCGAACATAATTTATCGGGATGTAATGAACACTAGCACTTACTCTCCCTAACCAATACCACTTAGTCCCTCCTCCCAAGGGCCTTCCTCACCTCTAGCTACCACTTACAATTTTTTTTTTTACATTTTATTTATATATGTAATTATCTATTTTTTGCATGTGACTCGTGTGGAGCTCAGAACCAATTTTTGAAAATTGCTTCTTTTTTTCCGTCATGTGGGGTCTGGAAATCAGATTCAGGTCCTCCTGCTTAGCAGCAGGCACCTTTACCCACTGAGCCCTTTCACCACCCTCCACATACAAGTGACACACGGATTTTTCTTTTTGTGCTTGGCATATTGCATCCAAAAAATGACCTGCAGTTCCACCCATGTTTCATAAATGACAAGACTTCATTTTTATGGCAGAATAATATTCAGTCATGGATGTGATTTCATCTATTCATTTGTTGTAACTGACGAGACTGGATTTGTTTAAGATAGGTATCCTCAAGCATGATCTGTAACTGGAGATATCCTCTAACTTCTTTAAATAAATAATATTTTAATTAATTCTTTGATGACTTGATAAATGCACACAGTGCATTTTGATCATATTTACCCTCTCATTCCCCTCTTCCCAGACCCACTCCAAATTCTCACCCCTCCCAATTTTATGTTCTCTCTCTCTCTCTCTCTCTTTCTGTCTTTCCTCCTTTATAGCCCACCAAGTCCAGTTTGTGCTGCCATACAGTCATGGGGATATGGGGCCGTACACTGAGCACGGTCAACCTACCAGGGACGACACCCTTAAAGAAAATTGACTGCCCCTCCCCTAGAAGCCATCATTAGTTCCTCAGTGAGGGATTTTAAAAATTTTAAAAAATTGATTGTCTCATACAATACTAGTTTCCCCTTCCTTACTCCACTCTTCCCAGCTCTCCCCAGCTCTCCCTCTACCCCAGATCTATTCCCCTCTGCCCCCAAGAGATAACTCCCAAACACGACAAAACAAGATACAATAAGACAAGGCAAAAGCCTTCATATTGAGGCTGGACAAGGCAACCCAAGAGGAGAATAAGAGTCCCAAGAGTGGGCAAAAGAGTCAGAGACATACCCACTCCCATTGTTAGTAGTTCCACAGAAACAGCAAGCTAACAGCCATACATAGAGGACCTGGTGCAGACCCACACAGGCTCTGTCGTTGCCATTTCAGTCACTGTGAGCCCATATGACCTCTGCTTAGTTGATTCAATGGACCATGGTCTCCTCATACCCTCTGGCTCCTACAATCTTTCCTCCCCCTCTTATATAGGATTCCCTGAGCTCTGAGGAGAGGGACCAGATGGACACCTCCAATTTAGACTCTCTTCCCATAATGTCTGGCTGTGAGTCTCTGCACCCCCTCCCATCTCCAGCCAGAGGAATCCTGTCTCTGACTATGACAAGACAAGGCACTTATCTATGAGTACAGCAGAATACCATTAGGAATCATTTCACTGCTTTTATTATTTATTTATTTATTTATTTATTTATTTATTTATTTATTTATTTTGGCCAGTCCTGTCTGGTTCTACCCTAGGTCTCTGGGCTATCCAGTCTCTAGGTCCTGGTTATCCAAGTAGTGTCAGGCATGGGTTCCCTCTCCTGGTGTGGGCCACAAGTTAAGCCAGACATTGGTTGGCCACTCCCACGAGTTCTGTGCCACCACTGCCCCAGCACTTCTTACAGGCAGGGCAGATTGTAAATTGAGGGTTTTGTGGCTGGGTTGGTGTCCAGGTTTTTCTTTAGTGGTCTACAGAGTACCTCTCTGCATCAAAGAGACTGTAATGTAGAGGTGAAGGCTCCATGCAGGCACCAGCTTGACCTCTCTATGTTCAATGAGCTGTGTGAAAGTCATCCTTGGCAGTGGGGTCCCTCTGTCTGTTTTGGGAGAGCAACCCTCTGTCCTAGCATCAGCCTGGGTTGTTTAGAGATCTCCACAGGACCTCCTCAGCCAACAACTCAACACAATGCTACCCAGTCCCACAACTACAAACGATGGCCAGTTCAGACTCCATCCCCTCCATTACTAGGAGTCTTCACTAGGGTCACCCTCATAGATTCCAGGAAGTTTCCATTGTTCTAGGTTTCCCTAATGCCCCTCAATTCTAGGAGTCTCTCCCTGTACTTTCTCCCTGCATCCTACCCTCCTGCAACCTGAACCCTCCCATTTCCATCCCCATCACCCATCCACTTACGAAGTCTAGTCTATTTCATCTTCCCAGGAAGATTCATGCATTGCCATCTAGAGCCCTCCTCTTTGCCTAACCTCCCTGGGTCTGTGGACTGCAGCTTGATTACTTAACAGCTAATTTTGGGTTAATTCCTATCCCAACCACAAGCTCCAGAATAACCACAAAGAGGCTTAATATTAATTACAAATGATTGGCTGATATCTTGGGCTTGTTTTTAGCTAGCTCTTATAACTTAAATTAACCCATTTCTATTACTCTATGTGCTGCCACATGGTTCATGGCTTGTCACCTCTCCTGCTACCTCTGGGTCTGGTTGTTGACCCTCTGACTCTACCCTTCCTGTTACCAGCCTCCTCTGTGTCTGACTGTCCCACCTACACTTCCAGTCTAGCCCTTGGCCAGTCAACTTTTTATTAACAATGAGAGCAGTACATATTTACAATCTACAGAAGGATTATTCCACAGCATTCCCCCTTTTTGTCTAATTAAAAAGGAAGATTTTAACTTTCACATAATAAGATTATACACAATAAAAACAGTTTTTAAGAATTATAGTTACAGTATCTAGTAATTTGTAATTAACAAAATTAAAGAAAATACTCAATTATATATCCTATCTTGCTGAGTTTAAAGTTTTGTACCTGATTTACCATCTATCATAGGTAAGGAAAACTATGACTATGACTATCTAGTCTTCAACTCAGTCAAAGACCCCAGAAAAGTGAAATGTTATCTAATGAAAGGGACATCTTGTTGTCTAGACAGCCACCCAACGTTCTTCTGTAATGTTGGGGCATCCATCTTTGGCCCACAGGCCTAGTATATCTGACAGACTTTTCTCAGATGCAGAAGATTTTGAAGGTCTGTCCTACCTTGTCTTGGCAAAGTTTGTCGGTGATTTTCTTTTGTTTCCTGCTGGTCCAGATTGGACCATAACTGTCAACAATTGATGCAAGGGCAGTTTCTTTGCCCAATGGCTAGCTTCTGCCATAAACAAAACAAACTCCATATGGAGTTTCTTTGATGCCCATCATCCTCTTTGAAGTAGTTGGTGCTACCAGGAGCAAACATGTCTCACTGTCATGAAAAGCCTCAGGCTATTAAACATATTAAATGCCATATTCTGTAGGTCTTTGAAGCATTTGAAGACAGTCTATCTATCTAAATATATCTATGTATGACCTTGAAAACATACCTAATATGACTATAAGTTTTGCTTTTATAGATCACTATTAATCTGCAATTCTTAATCATACATTACATTTTTAAGTGAGTTGCATATACAATACCCCAAAAAGGCTAGAAATATATATACACTATAACAAAATTAGCTTTAAATTTATATCAATAAACTAAAACCCATAACCAGTGTAATATATTTAAGATTAATAGCTGTTTTTGAATTAAAGTAGATTCAATGATCCACCCTTTTATCTCATCATTTTTATATTATATCCCCATTTTTTCTTTAGAAGATCTTTGAATTTAACTTTAGTTTTTTTTTTTCCCTGACCATGACCAATAACAACTTGTAATCAACCACCTCTTAAATGATAATAAACATCCATAAACCATTTTGAGGGAATGTGGACGTGGTATTCTAGACTATTTCCTGTTGACTGGGGGTGTTAGACCCCCGGAAACTCAAGTGTCCGGGGTCCCAGGCCACGTTCGCGGTCACCCCAATCACCAGGCGGATTCGAGAGCTTGCTGCAAACTGCACGAGGCTTTATTGTAATTTAACAAGCTAACCCCACGTTAGCTCGGGTCTTTCACCCACCCACCATGGCGGATGGCTAGAAAAGACGGCCCCTAGGGGCTCCCGAGAGATCTTATAGGGCAGCGTAAGGGGAGTGTCTAGGGGTACACACAGGCTCACGATTGATGTGCCTCCAGGCTTGGAGGGCTTGCCCTGTGTTGATTGGTCAACTGGTTGTTATGGCCCATAGGCCCTCCCAGGGTGGTTGCTATGCTCTCTATGTCATTGCTGTGTGCTTGTCCATAAAGCACACCCAGGGTCGTAAAGCATAGCGCCACCAGCTAACTTCTGATTGGTTCCTTGTCATGAGGCAGGCATCTGACCTCTAAGTGACCAAGGCAGGTTTATGGCAAGCACGTGTTTGGCTGTTATGGCTGCCGAAAGGGGAGCAGGTCCCTTCATACATCACATGTCTTGTAGTTTTTTAGGCTTGTTTTTTATATTTATAGTCAGGACTTTAGGGTGTTTTTCTTAATTACACCTGATTTTCTTTATCCTGGAATGAATCCAAATCCTTTTATTTCCTGTGGAACTAAAAGCATAATCTTTCCCCCAAAGTAACATATTTTTGACTTAAATTTTCAAGTCAAGACATTTAAAAATATATAGGTTGGTTTAATCTAGCACTTTCAATAATCCAATGTGTCTTATCAGCTATCGTTCTTTTTCTCAGCAATCAGAAAATTTAAAGACAACACAATAAAATATAGAATCCAGATTTTCTGTGTATTTTTATCTTTACATAGCTTTTAAAATTTTTTTCCTGTTTAAGGACTTTATTTTATTATTTTTAAATTATATTTTTAAATCTAAAGCTAGATATATTTTTGTCTTTTCTCTCCCAAGCCTACATATTTTTTAAAACACACTGTGGCTCATTTACAGGCTCTTTTTATCTGAATCTGTCCTTACTGTGTCTGCATGAGCAAAAACAACTGTTATGTAAATTAACATAACATGTTGGCAGCAGGCTTTTCCCGCTTGGTTCCCTAATTGTTTACAGGGGAGGTACATTTACTGCCAGCTCTGGGAGCCATACCCCAATTCTGGGAAGTCTTTGGGCCCATGCTGTTAGTGAGTAGCCTGTTTCCAGGCGCACTCACAAACACCATTTTGCCACTAGCACTGAGCTAGGAAGCTGTTTCTTTTTTCTTTTCTTTTCTCTTCTTTTTTTCTCCATTTTAAAATTTGTATTAGAAACAAGATTGTTTTACATGCCAATTCCAATTCCCCCTCCCTCCCCTCCTCCCCTGCCCCCCAACTAATACCCTACCTATCCCATATGCTTTCTGCTCCCCAGGGAGGATGAGGCCTTCCATAGGGGGTGCAGGAAGCTGTTTCTTTTTTTCAGATTTTTTAAATTTGAATTAGAAACAAGATTGTTTTACATGACAATCCCAGTTCTCTTCTCCCTCCTGTCCTCCCCTACCACCACCACCCCAACTAAAACCCTACCTATCACATAGCCTTTCTGCTCCCCCTGGATGGTGAGGCCTCAGGAAGCTGTTTCTTAAAGGGGTCTTGCCTCTGATTGCCAACAGCAAGCCATGCTTCATGCCATTCTTGTGTGTTTTTAAGCTGTTTTTAATCCTGTTTTTAAGCTTTGTTTGTTTCATGTGGAAATTTTGGCTGCACACGAACCCATACCATATTTATCTTTCCAGGTCTGGGTTACCAAACTCTGGACGATTTTTTTCTAGTTGCATCCATTTGCTTGCAAATTTCATGATTTTTTTTTTAGCAGCTGAGTAATATTCCATTGTACCATGTTTTCTTTATCCATTCTTCAGTTTAGTGACATCTAGGTCATTTCCAGTTTCTGGTGATTATGAATAAAGCCACAATGAACATAGTTGAACAAATGCCCTTGTGGTAGGATGGAGCATCCCTTGAGTATATGCCCAAGAGTGGTATTGCTGGATCTTGAGGTAGATCAATTCTCAGTTTTCTGAGGAACCACCATATTGATTTTCATGGTGGCCATACAAGTTTGCACTCTGTGAGATATACCATTTCCTGTTGCCTGCAAGATGTAGGACACTCAGCTACTTCTTCAGCACCATGCTTGGCTGCACTCCACCATGTCATACCATGATGATATTGGACTGAACCTCAGAACTGTAAGCAAGCCACCCCAATTAAACGCTTTCCTTATAAGAGTTGCTATGGTTATGGTGTCTCTTCACAACAATAGAAACCCTAACTAAGACAGAAGTTGGTACCAGGGACTGGGCATTGCTGTGAAAAGCCTGACCATGTTTTTGTTCGAAGGCATATAGGCCTTGGGACTGTAGATTAGAAAAGCAGTTGAATGCTTTAAGCACTGCTTAATGAGCCATACTAGTAGGAGCATGGAAGACAGTGGTGCTGTATGTGATTTGATGAACTGGGGGGCTGGCTCAAGAGGTTAAAGAAGAGATCATTCTTTTGATACTTTGGTGAAGAAAGTGGCTCCCCCTCCCCCCCCCCCCCCCCCCCGCTGTCTGAAGTCTGCCTGAGGCTAAAGTGAAGATTTTTTGGATTAATTACATTGGGAGAAGGAAATCTCAAAACATTTGAGTATAGACTGTTTTGTGGTTCCTGGTGTTAACTCTAATGAAGATCTATAATGGAAAGGAGCAAGCTGGGCAAGGAAAAATATTTGAGGAGAAAAGGAGTACCAGGAAGTGGACTGGAGCTAAGTCCTCTGTTCAAGGAGATAAATGGAGTAAAGGGAGTGATGACCTCAGTGCAAGATCCCACCCAGCTATGTTTCCAATTTGTAAAAGGAATTAAAGAAAAGTTTAGAGCTGGGTAGTAGTAGTGCACCCCTTTACTCCCAGCAGTGAGGAGTTGACCCGTCCCATGGGTCAGTCATTCAGGGTTCCGAAGGGGGGCTGCCTGAAAGAGTCATGGAGGAGAGAAGGGAAGGAGACCAAGCGCGCAAAAGAGGGGACCAGAGTCCATCTGTGCGATTGTCAAGGTCTCGATTTATTGGGGCTCAGAGTGGGCTTATATAGCCCTGCAACAAGGAAATTAGGCAAGCGGGGGGGGGGAATAGCAGGAAGGAACATCTGGTATTTGCTGGGGCTGGGACATTCTTGCAGTATCTTCGAAACAGCAGGCAGAAAAGAAAGGCCCACACCTTTTCTCGGAACGAAGTCGTTAGCAGTCCCGCTTGGCCAAACTTATCTAATTATGGGTCACATGAGGCTCACAGGGTTGTCTTTAAGCCACAAACTTTAAAGGTCATAAAAAGCTTACAAAAAGTGGGTTTTAAACCCCATAGATTAGGGCCCACGGCCCCTTACAAGGAGTCAGAGGCTGGTAGACCTCTGAGTTTGAGGCCAGCCTGATCTACAATTCCTGTTTCAGGATGGCTAAATTTAGGTAGTGAAGGTCAGAAAGCTGACGAAGGTGTAATTGAACAAGGGGACCATGTTCTAGCCTCAGTAAGCAGCAGAACTTGGCAGCTTCAGCCATGTGGTTCTGGTGTTAAGGATAGAATGAAACTTGCCCCTAAGGAAAGCTACTGAGCCCAGGTATGTGCCAGGGGTATCCTTGAATGGAGGCCTAGAGAGGCCATTGCATGAAGCTATTAAGTTGAAGCCTGGATTGCCTTGGAGAACATAAGATGTTAGAGAAGCCAGAGCCATGGGATACCTGCCTAAAAGAGCTTCTAACAGGGAGCAGAACTAGCCCAAGAGAAAGTAGTGTGTTGCAGTCAACAAAGCTGACCAGAGTTGGAGATCTGAAGAGGATTTTGACATCAAACATGGAGACTTGAGTTTGCTCAGCTGTTTCGGTCTTGCTTTGGTCCAGTTCTTTCTCACTATGCTCCCTACCCTGCGTTTTGGAATGTCAATGTATATCTTGTGCCATTTTATGCTGGAAGTATGTGATCTGCTTTTTGATCTTGATTTTACAAGGATTACCGTTAAGAGATTTCATGAATCTCAGTTGAGACTGTGATAGACTGTGGGCACTTTTGAAGCTGGACTAAACGCATTTCGCATTATGATATTTTACAAGCTTATGGGGACCTGGGAGTAAGATGTGGTAGTTTGAATGTAATTGGCCTCCATAATCTCCCAGGGAATGGCACTATTAGAAGGTGTGGCTTTGTTGGAGGAAGTGTGTCACTTGCAGGAGAATTTCTATGCTCATGAAGCCTCCCAGTGTTTCAGTCTCCTTCCTGTTGCCTGCAAGATGTAGAACTCTCAGCTATCTCTCCAGTACCATGTCTGCCTGCACACGCCATGCTCCCCACCATGATGATAATGGGCTGAATCCCTGAAGCTGTAAGCCATTCCAATTAAATGTTTTCCTTATAAGAGTTGCCATGATCATGGTGTCTCTTCACAGTAATAGAAACCCTGACCAAGGCACACTCCTATCAGCAGTGGATCCTCCATATCCTCTCCAGCATGAGCTGTCACTTGTGTTATTGATCTTAGCCATTCTGATAGGTATAATAAAGAATCTTGTTGTTTTGATTTGCATTCCCCTGACGGCTAGGGATGTTAAACATTTCTTTAAGTGTTTCTCATCCATTTGAGATTTCTCTATTAAGAATTCTGTTTAGATCTATACCATATTTTTAATTAGATTATTTGGATTTTTTGATATCTAGTTTCTGGAGTTCTTTATATATTTTGGATATTAGTTCTCTTATCTGACGTGGAGTTGGAAAAAATATTTTCCCATTCAGTAGCCTGCGACTTTGTCAGATTGATAATGTCCTTTGCATTACAGAAGCTTTTCAGTTTCACACAGGCCCCATTTATTAAATGTTGATCTTAGTATCTGTACTACTGGTGTTCTGTTCAGGAAGTTGTCTCCTGTGCCAATTTGCTCAAGGCTGTTCCTCACCTTCTCTTCTATCAGTTTTGGATTTGGTTTACAAGTATTTTTGTATCTGTGTTCATAAGGGAAATTCCTGTGTAATTCTCTTTCTTTGTTGAGTCTTTAAACTCAACAAAGGTTGGGCATCAGGGTAACTATGGTCTTATAAAATAAATTTTGAAATGTTCTGTTTCTATTTTGTAGAATAATTTGAGGAGTATTGACATTAACGCTTCCCTAAAAATCAGGTAGAATTCTGAGTCTGTATAATCCTGGGTTTTTTGACTGGGAGACTTTTTTTTCTCCCAGGATATATTTTTCTTTTTTGTTTTTTTAGAGTGCTTATCTTCTTTATTCAGGTCTTATAGGATCACAATTAGATTTCCAAATTGATTCTGACAAGAAATTGATGGCCAACATGGAAGAAAGAAATGTTTAGTTAGCTCTGTAAGAAATCCATAGCAAATGATTTTCTAGAAGCTTCCTTCTAGGTCAGCATTTTGCAAACAGTTTTTCAAACTTCTTGTTAAGATGTGCTGCTGGCAGTAAATAATGAATGCTATTAATCTGAATATTTCTCAAATATATCCTAAATTTGATAGATGTGGATTGATACCAATTTCTAAACTCCAGGTGTTTTGTTTGTTTACAGTTCATTGGTCTATATGCAATAAAAAGACACAATTGTATTTGAAAAACTAACATAATATTAGCTGTTTTGGCAATTCCATTGGAAAATGTGTCAGAGAAATTAACAACTATTTATTATTCTCTTACAGGAGATGATAATGTCTTACAAGATAAAACTACTACATACACATTTAAACATGGTATGTGAGCATGATCAGTTTGGTTCACTACCTCACATAAGCAAAAAAAAAAAAAAAAGTAAAAACACCAATTTAATAGGGTACTGTCTTCACTTTGCTCAAGACAAACCCATCTATGTAGTGTTTCCCAAACTAATGAGAGAGATGCTTTTATAAATAAAGGATTTAGGACACTTGATGTTGTTCTTCTGACCACCAATGCATACACATGCATATATGTAGATACATGAAGACTATGCACATATATACATAGGTACTCTGAAGACAATATTGCTGACATTATATTTATACTAACTCAATTTTTAAAATTTTTAGAGTTATGAATTATTTATAACCCATTCTAAGCATTTTATTCTTTGATACTCTTACTTTAACATAGCTTGATTCTAACCCATACTTTAAAAACTGAACCTATGTTTGGGGCCAGTCTGGTCTACAGAGTTAGTTCTAGGACAGATAAGGCTACAAAAAATCCCTGTCTCAAAAACAAAAACAAAATAAACAAAAAACCCCTATATATTAGAACTTTTTGCCTCTAAATTCACTACCCTGCCAATTCCATGTGTAATGTTCTCTAGTCATCTGTGCTAAGAAATAGCTATAGACTCATTATTTTCCTCTCCACCATGAAGCCCTAGGGATTCTTCCATCTGCACCTCACCTGTTTTGGAATTACAAGCATGAGCATGCGTATGTGTGATCTGGTAATAAAACTCACATCTGCAAGACATACTGTTTTCCAACTGAGCAATCTCAAAAACTTTGTGAATATTATTCTTAAATAGACTGGGAGACTTTTAATGACTGCTTTCTTTTCAGAAAAGTTGTAGGTCTATTTAATTGCTTAGCTGATTTTGATTTAACTTTGGTAAATGGTACCTATAAGAAATTATCCATTTTTTTTAGATTTTTCCAATTTTGTGGAGTACAGGTTTTTTAAAGAATATCCTAATGATTCTCTGGATTTCTTTGGTGTCATTGTTATGTCTACCTTTTTGTTTCTGATTTTATTGACTTGGATATTCTCTATGTGTCTTTTAGTTAGGTTGGTTAAGGGTTTGTCTATCTTGCTGATTTTCTCAAAGAACCAACTCTTTGCATCATTGATTCTCTGTATTGTTCTCTTTCTATATTATTGATTCAGGCCTCAGTATGATTATTTCTTGCTGTCTACCGCCTCTTGAGTGTTCTTCTTTTCATTCTAGAGCTTTCAGGTGTGCTGTTATGTAATCTCTCCATATTTTTTTTTTAATGTAGGCACTTAGCACTATGAACTTTCCTCTTAGTACCACTTTTTTTGTATCCTATAAGTTTGGGTATCTTCTGTATTCATTTTTGTTGAATTCTAGAATGTCTTTCATTTCTTTATTTCTGTCTTGACCCATTTTACATTCAGTAGAGAATTTAGTTCCCATCAGTTTGTAAGCTTTCTGTTGTGGTTGATATCTAGCTTTAATCCATGGTGGTCTGATGGGATGCAGGGAGTTATTTCAACTTTCTTATATCTATTGAGACTTGCTTTGTGTCCAAGTATGTGGTCAATTTTGAAGAAATTTCCACAAGGTGTGAGAAGAAGGTGTATTGTTTTGTGTTTGGGTAAAATGTTCTATGAATATCTATTAGGTCCATTGGGCTTATAACATCTGGTAACTCCAGTATTTCTCTGTTTAGTTTTTGTCTGGATGACCTGCCTGTTGTCAAGAGTGGAGAATTGAAATCCTCCACTGTCATTATATAAGAATCAGTATGTTATTTAAGCTATAATGGTGTTTCTTAAAATTGGTTCCCTTGCATTTGGGGCATAGATGTTAAGAATTGAAATGCCATCTTTGTTATTGACATATAGTGTCATTCCTGGTCTCTTTTGGTTAGTTTTGGTATGAAGTCTATTTTGTTAGATATTAAAATGGATACAACAGCTTGCATCTTAGGTCCATTTGCATGATTAGGTCCAGGCTGGTGTAGCCATTTTTTTTTTTTTTTTTTTTTTTTGTTTTTTTAAGACAGGGTTTCTCTGTGCAGCTTTGGAGCCTGTCCTGGCACTCGCTCTGGAGACCAGGCTGGCCTCGAACTCACAGAGATCCAACTGCCTCTGCCTCCCAAGTGCTAGGATTAAAGGCATGCGCCACCAATGCCTGGCCCTGGTGCAGCCATTTTTTCAACCTATTAGCCTATCTTTTTTCCAACCCTTTACCTTGAAGTAATAATGTCTGTCCTTGATGTTGAGGTGTGTTTCTTGCATACAGTAGAAGAATGGATCCTGTTTTCAAATCTATCCAGTTAGTTTGTGTCTTTTTATTGGGGGCTTGAATCCATTGATGTTGAGAGATATCAATGACCAATGATTGCTAATTCCTGTTATTATCTTGTGTTGTTGTTGGTGGATGGAGGTGGTGGTGGTGGTGGTGGTGGTGGTAGTTTGTGTGTGTGTGTGTGTGTGTGTGTGTGTGTGTGGGTGGGTGTGTCTGTGTGTGTTTCCCTTTTTTTGGTTTTGCTGGCGTGCGATTATTAATTTCCTGTGTTTTAATGGGTTTAGTTAAACTCCTTGGGTTATAGTTTTCCTTATAGCACCTTCTGTAGGATGGGTCTGTAGATAGATATCTTTAAATTTGACTTTATCATGGATTATCTTATTTTATCCATCTATGGTGATTGAAAATTTTGCTGGGTATTGTAATCTGTGCTGGCATCTGTGGTATCTTAGAGTCTGCAGCACATCTGTTCAAACCATTCTGGCTTTTAGAGTCTCCATTGAGAAGTTTGGTGTAATTCTATCAGATTTATATGTTTCTTGGTCTTTTTCTCTTGCAACTTTTAATATTCTTTGTTCCGTACATTGAGTGTTTTGATTATTATATGGTGAGGAAACTTTCTTTTCTGTTCCAATCTATTGAGTGTTCTGTATGATTCTTGTACCTTTATAAGTACCTTCTTTTGGGTTAGCGTTCTATGATTTTGTTGAAAGTATTTTCTGTGCCTTTTGAACTGGGATTCTTTACCTTCTTTAATTCCTATTATTCTTAGGTGTTATCTTTTCACAGTGTTCCAGATTTCCTGGATGTTTTGTGTTAGAAATTGTTTAGATTTAACATTTTCTTTGACCAATGTATACATTTCTTCTGTCATATCTTCAATACCTGAGATTCTGTCTTGTATCTCTTGTATTCCATAGGTGAAGCTTGCCTCTGTAGGTTCTGTTTACATTCCTAAATGTTTCCCTTCCAGAATTCTCCCAGTTTGTGATTTTTAATTGCTTCTATTTCCATGTTCAGGTCTTAAATAGTTTTATTCATTCCCTTCAACTATTTGTTTTATCTTGGCTTTCGTTAAGGCAGTGTTTCTCAACCTTCCTAATGCTGTGACACTTTAATATAGTTCCTCATGCTGTAGTGACCCCCAAACATAATTTATTTCACTACATCACAGATGTAATTGTGCTAGTTATAAATCTTAATTGTAAATATCTGATATGTGAAAGGGTCACATGGCCCCCAAAGGGGTCATGACCCACAGGTTTAAGGGATTTTTAAAAATTTCCTCCCATTGTTCTTTTGTGTTTTCCTGGCTTTTCTTGAGGGATTTATTCATTTCCTTCTTAAGGACTCTTTTTATCTTCACATAGTTGGTTTTAAGGTCTTTTTCTTGTGCTTCAGCTATGTTGGAATATTCAGGGCCTGCTATGGTAGGATAGCTGGGCTCTGGTGGTGACATATTGCCCTGGCTGTGATTGTGGGGTTTTTTGTTTTTGTTTTTTGAGACAGGGTTTCTCTGTTTCTTTGGAGGCTGTCCTGGAACTAGCTCTTGTAGAGTAGGCTGGTCCAGAACTCACAGAGATCTGCCTCCCTAGTGCTGGGATTAAAGGCATGCACCACCAACACCCAGCTGTGATTGTGTTCTTACACTGGCATCTAGGCATCTGTTTGGGGGGTGAGTATAGGTCTAGGTGTATATTTCTGGGTTTGTCTTTGTTGGGTGGGTGCTTGCTCTGTTACTTGGTTTCTGTTTCATCTCTGGATTTTCAGAGAATGTATTGGCTGTGTGTTGCTTGTTTTTCTGGCTTGCTCAGCTGGTGTGTTCACAGGGAATGCTTGCTGATGTTGAAGGCTTTCAGAAGAGGAGGCTTATGTGTGGGATGGTCTGTTGCAGCTCTAGGGGCAACCCTGAGGATTGGGTCTGAGGTAACAGAAAGAGTGGTGAAGATCCACACAGTCTACCTGGTCTTCTGGCAGGCATGGCCTGTAGTTGAGTCTCCCTAAGTTGGGGGCTGGGACACAGTGATGAAGTGGGAAGGGAAAGTGGGAGGGGATCTGTGGAATCCACAGGAGGTGTTCTGTTGCAATCCTAGGGTTGACTCTGAGGATTGGGTCTTGGGGAACAGAGAGGGGATTTTTAATTTTATTTATTTATTTATTTATTTATTTATTTATTTATTTTTGGTACAGGGTAGCCTGGAACTCATAATATAGATCAGACTGACCTTGAACTCACAGAGGTCCATCTGCTCCTGCCTCCAAAATACTGGAATTAAAGATGTGTACCACAATGCTCAGCTCAGCCTCTAGCTTCTGATCCTCCTGCCTTCATCAGGAGTGCTGGGGATTATAGGCATGCATCACCATTCAAAGTTTTATATGATGCTAGCGATCAAATCCGAGCTTCTTGTTTGTTAAGCAAGCATGCCACCAACTAAGTTACATCCTTAACCAAGAACCTCATTCATTTTTATAGCCGAGCAATGTTCTGTTAAGTGTGTGTGTGGTGTATGTGAGTGTGTATGTTTATGCGTGTACACCAAATTTTCTTTAACCATTCATTCATTCTTGATGAACACCTTGGTTTATTTATCTTGGTTAAACAGTCCTATTTTTTTTAATTTTGCACACGTGTGTGTGTATATTCACATGTATGTGGGCACATGTGTGCATGCAAGTATGATTGCACATGTGTGAGCATGCATCTGAAGGCCAGAGTTGGTGTCAGGTATGTTATTGCACCACTCTCCACCTTACATTTTGAAGCAGGATCTCTCTTGCATCCAGAACTCATTAGCTTTCTCCAGGGAGTACCTGTCTCTGCCTCCTGTATGCATAGATTCAAGACAGGCTGCCACACCCATTTATAAAGGTCTGGGGACCTGACCTCCAACCTCACCCTTAAAACACAAATGCTTTAGCTACTGAGCCATCTCTCCAGCCTCTGGCTTTATTTTTTCATAGAGGATAGAGATCATGAGTCTCAGTGCCTCTCTGTCAGCATCTTCCACACAATGTCATATCTCAGAGGCTGGCTCAGAATTCTCACACGGAATGCTACCAGTCCACTCTTACTGGAAGTACTTGGCGCAGAGCATGGTAGACATAAATCCTTGATAAGCTAGCATACATTTGCCATTAGATCTCTGTGATTGCCTTTGGGGTTTGGAGCTGAATTTGGGGAGGAGACCCATGAACAAGGCTGAACAGGACACATTGAGATTTGGGACCAAACTTCGAACCCACCTGGGGAAACCCAGGCCTCTGTAGTCACACAGCTTTCTCAGAATCCAGATCAGCCTTGCTTCAGTGCAAAGGTTGAGTCAGTGCCATGATGCAAACCACAGAGACTCAGTAGCTGTATCTCCTGCTCCCTTATCCAGACCGCAATCCAGGCCCAAGCCTAGGTGAACACTGCCAAGCACTTCCAGGTTGAGTTTTCATTTCCCAGAATCATCTCCAAAATGTGACACCCAGGAGTCTTTAATTCTTTTGGAAAAACCCCAACCGCACAGTGCGACTTTAAGAGAGGCCCCACCCTGAACTTGATGGGCCCAGGCATGGCCACTTCTGAGGAATGCTGCCACATCCAAGAGACCCTCCCAGCAGTACTCTAGGGACTTCCACTCGTGGAAGTGCAGCAGGCCCGAAGTGTCCTTTAGAAATTCACGAGGCAGGGCTTGCCAGCCTCGGGAAGCTGGGCCCCACAGAAGAGAAGGAGAGGCTAGGAGAGAGGGAGTCTCCAGGCAACTTGTGCTTCCTTCCCAGCTGCCCATTCTCCAGCTCACACCTGAGTGAAATGGCTCCAGTAGCAGATGACCCAAAGACTATCTACTACCAACAGGACTGAACCCCCACTCTCCAGGAATCAGCCCTGGAACCTCAGCCACCCAGGCTCTAGCCTAGTTGGGTGACTGAAATGTCCTCCGCAGGCTCAGGTGTTAAAAATTATTCCCCAGCTGATGATGCTATCTTACAAAGCTATGGTATCTTTAGGAAATGGGAATCCACTAAGAGAAATGGGTAGCTGTGATCCCATGAAGGTTATACCTACCCTCACTTCCTGTCTGGTGTCTGCTTCATGTCCTACCACAATGAGAATAGTCTCCTTCACATGTTTCCACTGCTGGCATTGCCAGCAGACACATCGTCATAGCAATACAAAAGCAACCAATACAGACCCCCTACATAATCAACTCCAGTCACAATCCATTCTTAGTGGCTGTCCTTGGGATTTACCAAGCCTTGTCCCTGCCTGTAGACTTTGCCTGGTGTGTCTGTCAAATGCCCTGGAAGCCTCAGGACATGTTGGCTCTTCCATACCCTTCAGATGGCAGCTGTATGTAATTTTCTAGAGTACTCAGTTGGTGCCCTTTTATTTTATTTTTTGAGTTCAGATTTTTTTAATATTTGTGCATATATATATGTTTAGAGTAAAGCCAAACACTAAACTCCCAGCCCTCTGAACACAGAATTCATTTGTGTTTCTTACATGTCCTAGATACAAAGTCTGAGACTATTTCACACAATATTTTTTTAACACTTTTGTGCACGAAATAAGGTTTTGGCATGTGGAGTTTTTCACTTGCAGCAATCATGTTGACACTCAAAAAGTTTCAGACTTCGGACTACTTTTGATTCTGAAGAGTGGAGGAAGGGTGGTCAGCCTGTACTTAAAGCCTTTGATAGAAAATTAAGCAAAAAGCAACCTGATAATAACAAGGTGGGCCTTATGAGCATGTGTTCTTGGGAAAATCATGAATGCCAAGTTTTCATATTCTAATCTAGAAGATGGCGGTATGTCTTCCTTAACCATATTACCATTGCAAAGACTAAGAGGATATGTAAAAGGGGCCTGAACTCCACAGGGAGAAGTTGTGGGGAATGAAACTGCTTTGAAAAACTCACCAGGCTTCCTCAGTTACCACTATCATCTGATGTAGGTGTGGATTCGGAATACGTTTCTTATCACAATTCATAAACTTCCAGAGCACAGATGTAGCCCCAGACCACCTGCAAACCTGGTCAGTAGGTAGGAGCATTCTCCATTTACACTGCAGGGTTCAGACGGTAAACTTATTCACAGAGGCAGGGAAAATACATTCACCAAGAAACTGAATTTTAACCTGGCACTCTGGCATGGCAGCACAAACTTGTAATCCCAACATTCAGGAGACTGAGGAAGGAGGATCACAGGTTGGAGCTTGGCTACAGCATAGGCTGCTTAACGAGTTCAAAGCTAGTCTGGGCTGCAATTGTGACCCTGGGGAGACAACTCAGTGGCTAAGAGCCCTTGCTGCTCTTCTGGAATACCTGAGTCCAGTTTCCAACATCCTTGTCAGGTAGGTCACAACAGCCTGTGATCTTAGCTCCAAGAGATCCAGTATCCTATCCTGGACTCATTAGGCACCTTCATGTACCGTTCTCAGAGGACATAGGCAGAATAAGGCCAGAAACTGCAATAACCACTCCTCCAGGGTTCAGCACTCTACACTCCACACAAAGTTATAAAAAATCCTGGGAAGAAATTTTCATATACTATCCACCCAGATTCTTGAGCTATTATCATTTTTATCATCAAACTATAATAACCAAAACCAGATAATTAATATTGGTAAGCCTGGGAACTCGCAGCTGGCCGCAGTCATGCTGCTGTCGGGAGAGCCAGCTCCCGAGTGCAGAAACTCCCGCCATGAGGGAGATTGTGCACATCCAGGCGAGCCAGTGCAGGGAACCAGATCGGTACCAAGTTTTGGGAAGTGATCAGCTATGAGCACAGCATCGACCAGGTGGGAGGCTACGTGGGTAACTCAGCACCACCACTGGAGCGGATCAGCATCTACTACAATGAGCCATCGTCTCAGAAGTTATGTGCCCAGGGCGGCTCTGGTGGACTTGGAGCCAGGCACCATGGAACAGCGTGAGATCTGAGCCTTTTGGGCAGCTCTTCCGGCCTGACAACTTCATCTTCGGACAGACGGGTGCCGGGAACAACTGGGCCAAGGGCCACTACACTGAGGGCAAAGAGCTGGTGGACTCTGCTGGACGTGATTAGCAAGGAGTGTGAATACTGTGACTGCCTGCAGGGCTTCCCAGCTCATGCACTCGCTGTGCAGCACAGGCTCAGGCATGGTCACCCTGCTCATCAGCAAGATCTGGGAGGAGTACCCGGACCGCATCATGAACAACTTCAGCGTCATGCGGTTGCCCAAGGTCTCAGACACTGTGGTGGAACCCTACAACGCCACATTGTCGGTGCACCAGCTGGTAGAGAACACTGAGACCTACTGCATTGACAACGAGGCCCTCTACGACATCTGCTTCCGCACTTTCAAGCTGACCACACCCACGTAGGGGACCTCAACCATCTGGTGTCTGCCACCATGAGCTGTGTCACCACATCGCTGTGTTTTCCCAGCCAGCTCAATGCTGACCTGTGCAAGCTGGCTGTGAACATGGTTCCCTTCCCATGCCTGCATTTCTTCATGCCGGCTTTGCCCCACTCACAGCCGGGGGCAGTCAGCAGTACCGTGCCCTGCCTGAGCTCACATAGCAGATGTTCGATGCCAAGAACATGATGACTGCTTGCCACCTGTGCCTGGCCCCATGTCCATGAAGGAGGTGGACGAGCAGATGCTAGCCATGCAGAACAAGAATAGCAGCTACTTTGTGGAGTGGATCCCCAACAACATCAAAGTGGCCATGTGTTGAAAGACCCCCCCCCAAGAGGTACTTTCGTAGAGGGAGACCCACACCCAGGAATCAGCGAGGCCACGAACTTGGATGCAAAAACAAGAGGCTTTATTGGAGACGCGGGTACCCGGGGCGACTTAGCTTCTGTGTGGCTAAGCGCCGAGCCAAGGGAAAGGGGTCCTTATATAGGGAAAAAGGCGCAAGCTAGGAGCAGGGATTCTATTGGATAATTCTAATGAGGCATTGTACAGAGCTATTCCCATTGGTCAATGTATATGAGGCGCTATACAGGGTTATTCAAATGAGGCAAAGTACAGAGTTATTCAAATGAGGTGAAACATAGAGTCTTTCAAATGAGGCGAAATACAGAATTATTTCTATTGGATGGTTCAAATGAGACACAGAGCCATTCCAGATCAGCATATTCTCAAGGTCTGGTGTCTGGTGTCTGGTACAGCAGACTCAATTCCCCCCCCCTTCCTGATGGCTGACCTTGGGGGCGGAGACCTTGGGACGGAGTGTTTCTCTTCGGGCGGGGGCTCAGGGGCAGGGCTCCAGGCCGGCTCACTTGGTGTTTGTTCTCGTGCCGACCCACCTGGTGCTCGCCCTCGTGCCGGCCCACCCGGTGCTCGTTCTCGGGCTGGCCCACCTGGTGCTCATTCTCGGGCCGGCCCACCCGGTGCTTGTTCTCGGGCCGGGCGTGCGGCGGGTGGCGGGAAGGCCGCCGGGGGTGGGGATCGGGGAAGCCGCCGACAGGAGGAAGAGGAGACAAACTTGAGAAAGAAAGGGCTAAGGGGCAGGGGTCTTTCATTCCCCCATTTCTCTTGTAACTGAATGGAATCTTTCATTCAGAGGTCTCTGGATACTCTGGATCTATTTGCTTTAGCTGATGATATTGTTGAGTTAAGACTAAGGCCTGTACAACAGATAGTCGTTCTCTGATGAATTGAGTCAGTTTGTTCAGAATGCAGGGACCAAATATGAGGATCAAAAATAGAATAACCAGAGGTCCCATGAGCGTGGATATAAGGGTAGTCAACCAGGGGGACTTAGCGAACCATCCTTCGAACCATCCTTGTTGAGACTCAAATAGCTGTTGCCTCTGTTTTAGCCTTTCCCTAAGTTTGGCCATGCTGTCCCTAACTATTCCTGTATGATCTGCATAAAAGCAGCATTCTTCCTTGAGGGCAGCACATAGCCCCCCTTCCTGTAAAAATAATAAATCTAATCCTCGTCTGTTCTGCAGGACCACCTCAGAGAGTGATGTTAAGGATTTCTCGAGTGCACTGACTGACTCTTCTAGGACCTGGATATCCGTGTGCATGGCTTGTTGTAGAAGCTTAAAATGATTAATTCCCTGTAGGGCAACGGTTCCGGTCCCTATGCCGGCTGCTATGCCCCCCACTGTTATTCCTCCTAATAATAGGGCCACGGTAAAGGATATTGGCTCCCTCTTATATCGGGTTGATTTCTCTAGTACGCTGTAAACATATTCAGGTTGGTGGTATGTGACTTTGGGCCAAAGTTCTATCAATATACAAAAGTCAATGGTGGTGTTGAGAACAGTGGTAGAGACACAGGGAGTCAACCCAGTACTGCAAGCCCAATAAGTTCCATAAGGGGCAACAAGGTATCGGCTGTCCTGAGATAATGGCTCTACTTGGTTACATAATTCTTGATGTGAGGGAGGAATCCTGCCTATGCATAGCCCCTTTCCTGAGACCTCAGATATTGTGAGCTTGTGCTGCATAGCAGCTCCACAACTGGTAGGTGCTGAGGTCTGGTTGGAGTAGTTGCCCAGTATTGCCACGCCTTCATAATATGGGGGCCTGGAACCTAGGCATAACCAGCATTCCTGAGTCTTGTTGGGGTCTGAAAAATTTAAGGCTTGGTAAACTCCTTGGATTAATTGTAATAATCTATCTCCGGTACCTGGAGGGTCTCTGGTTATCTCGATGTTTAGGGCGTCTGGGGTGGGGGAGAAGGTGACAGCACCTGGTGTAGGAGTGATAGCTTTAGGAACGGTAGGGGGTTCAGGGACTTGAAATTGGGTTGGGGCTCTCTGGTCCGCTATTACTGTGTTTGGCCCGACTGATTGTTGGCTTAGGGGAGTAATTTGTCTGTACAGGGAGAATAAGGTCACCGGATCTTTCCCTGCTCGGTGCAGCCGGAGTCCCCAGACTTTAGGACTATCCCAAGTAGTCCTTTTTCCAGCATCTGTGAACCTTAGGATGAGAGGGTTGCATTTTCCTCCGGGGGTGGCGCCTTGAAAACCTCCCCCTCCGGCACTATCATAACAGGGTCCGCAGGCTCTTTGCCCACATCTCCATGGTCCTTTCCCTGCATACCCTGGGATCTCCCTCCGTTTGAGAGTGATGAAATCCCAAGAGGAAGAGGGTTTCCAGTAAGCCTCCCCTGTGGTTTCACATCCCCATCTTGCACAGTACCCTTCCTGTGGCCCCCCGCAGCCATGAGTTGGTTTATGGCCGGGGCAAACATAAAAATCCTTGCTTCTTGTTCCTATCCTTCCCCCAGGGTGGTGACATCCGTACCCTGGGAATGGTTCCTGGTCAGAGGGATCCCAATCAGACCCTACTAAGTCACATAGGTCGACATAGAGAGGAGGGAACCCATCATGTAGAGTCCCTATATAAGTGCTGAGGTTGGCTATTTCCCCGGTCCCTAGATTGGCTATTTTCCAGGTGATATTATAAACCCTGTGGGGGTTAGTTGCTACATGGGGGGTAAACAGACAACCAATCAACAGGAGGGTGTACGAGAGAGTCTTATCTTTAAAGGATTTTGAGTGCGGTGTGCGGTCCATTCTGATGCAGTGGCTGAATCGGTGGGTCGGGCTGGCTTTACATGTGAAGCATGTATCCAAGCTGCAATGCCGTCTACCTTGAGTGCGGTGGGAGTGGTAAGCAAAACGATGTAGGGTCCCTTCCAGCGGGGTTCAAGGTTCTTGGCCTGGTGACGCCGGACCCAAACGGTGTCCCCGATCTGGTAGGAATGGGGGATGGTGGGATGGTCCCTCTGGTCTTTATAAGCTTGAGCAAGGGGTTTCCAGACCTCCCGTTGTACTAGTTGGAGGGCCTGTAAATGAGCTTGGAGAGAAGGGGAGTTAGCAAAATCTGAGACATCTTGATCAAGAAAGTTAATGATAGGAGTAGGTACTCCATACAGGATCTCAAATGGTGTGAGCCCATGTGGTCCAGGGGTATTACGAGCGCGGTAGAGTGCTAGGGGGAGT